>NC_141240.1:30997798-31302798 GCF_054856555.1 Leptonotus elevatus | reverse complement strand
TAGTGAAATATTGCCATTTCCAGTGTTTGTAAACAAAATAATGTACTGATTTTTGGCATCTATTACAGGAGAGTCTGGTGAAGCAGAACCAGTGGAGGGCAACCACAGGGTGCAGGGAGCAGACAGTGACTTGATGGATGGAGAAGCAGAGGGAGACACAGTGGTCATTGCTGGTCAACCAGAGGTTCTTAGCACGCAGGCTATGCAGGTTATTATCATTGTTTTATATGGGCTATTTATATGGTTTTTCACTTAAATCATGTAGACAACAGTTGCTGCACATAACATGCTATTCAAATGTGCATGAAGGTGGAGAATGAGTTGGTGGATCTGATTGATGAGCTACTTGAAAGAGACGGCGGTGCTGTCAATAGTACAATCATAGGTAAGCCTTAAAGTTGAGGTCAGCATTTATTTCTGTAGGAAAAAATGATACAAAAAAAAAAGGAAGATTCCTGACATTTTTATTTTCTCTTCAGTCGGGCGAAGTGCCGAGGATGAATCCCAAGAGGATGTGTTGATGGAAGAGGCTCCCTCCAATATTAGCCAGGCTTCCACTCTTCAGGCTAACCGAGAAGGCGAGTGTGGGGGAGTGTGAGGTTTTCATATTTTGGTAACTGTAAGATGTGATTTGTTTACAATTCTCCTCTGATTAGACTCTATGAATATCCTGGAACCAGAGGATGAGGAGCACACACAAGAGGAAGACTCCAGTGGCAGCAATGATGACGACGACAGCCAGGATGAAGAGGAGGAAGAAGAAGAGGACGAGGAGGAGGACCCGGTATGATCTATAAAATTGGCTCAAGTAGTGTTGTTCATAAAAACTCATGACTGCCACTTGCTGTCAAGGATGATGAGGAAGGAGATGAGGATGACGATGACGAAGGTTCAGAGATGGAGTTGGATGAGGATTTCCCTGACATCAATGCTGCCCCTCATATCCGCTTCGAAAGATTTGACAGGGATGATGACCTCATCATAGAGTTTGACAACATGTTCTCCAACAATGGTAGGCAGACAGATCTGTTTGCACTTCTATTGGCACTTGTAATATAGTCAGGCATCCATGCTGCTTGTTCGTATCAGTCATAAATAGTTGCTAACATAGACATGAGAAACTGAAATCATTACAAATGTTTTAAGTATATTGCAGAGCCGTTTCCTAATGTCTACGTTTTCTGTTCTTCCATCAGCTGACATCCCCCCCTCCCCAGGCAACATCCCTAGCTCCCACCCACTGATGGTGCGCCATGCTGACCACGGTTCCCTCACCCTAGGTGTAGCAGGCACAAGCAGCCGTCTGGCACAAGGCATGGGTCGAAGCCAGCGTACACTTAGGCAGCTCACTGCCAACAGTGGGCATACCATCCATGTCCACTATCCTGGAAACCGCCAGCCCAACCCTCCACTCATCCTGCAGAGGTAAGGTCTAGTTGTCTGTTGATATTTGTGTTTTCACAAAGCACCTCTGCCAGAGCTGTGGCGTTCTACTTTGGCTACTCAGATTGTAAACATTTCCACTACTTCACCTCATATAGATTGTTGGGACCCAGTGCTGCAGCAGACATTTTACAATTGTCCAGCTCTCTGCCTCTGCAATCTCGTGGTCGAGCTCGTCTTTTAGTCGGAAATGAGGATGTCCACATCATTGCTCGTTCTGATGACGAATTTGACGACTTTTTCCACGAGCAGAGCAGCACGGGGGGGCAAGCAGGTGAGATTACCCAAACGTTTGTTGTTGTATGGTCTCTTAGTTTAGGATTCACTGTAATTCTATACATGTTTCTCTAGGAACTCTCTCAAGCATTCCTACTGCGTTAACTAGATGGACAGATGAGTGTAAAGTGCTGGATGCTGAAAGTATGCACGACTGTGTCGCAGGTAGATATTAACACTTAACAATGTTGTGATGCTTACATGTAGACTTGTCAAAATGTTTAATTACCGCTCACTGAGCAAACATGGACAGTTTTTTCAGACTTAATAACTGGTTGTTTTCATGCGTGTTTGTTTACATATACCATCAACATTCAGTCACGCTGCTTTGTACTCTTTCGTCAGTCAAAACGTGATGTGTGCGAGTTGGCATTCACACTTTTACATATATGCCACTGTACAAGAACAAGTAATGGCAACAACCAAGATGATGTCGTGACATGTATTGTTGTGGTTTTCAGTTGTGAAGGTGCCAATCCTGCAGCATCTGGAAAGTCTGCGAGATGAGGAGTTGGAAGAGCGTAGGGAGAAGCGGAGGCGGCAGCTGGCTGAGGAGGAAGAGTCCAAACAAAACGAGCGGAGGGCTTCTGGAGCAGAGCAGGCCAGGGAACAGAACCTGCAGGTAGGTCTTCACTTTTACTTTATCATACGCACTAAGAGATTACTTGATTAACTTGTAATGACAAACATTTACATTTTGTTTTTGTTGTCTACTTTTTGTCTGCAGGGTTCTGGATTGGGGACAATTAATGGTGCAGAAAACACTGCAGGTACTGACTTGTTGAAAGGGTTTCGCTATTGTTCTCAGTTTTAAATGCTTACATCTCAAAGAAATCACAAGGCATCAGGAGTCAACAGTGCGTGCTCTGGGATGAGGTAGTAGTTTGTATAGTTTTAGGATCACACCAGATCTGGGAGATAACTATACAGTCTACTGTCTTTCTTAGGGCAACGCCACAGCATCTGGGCCATATCATCTACAGAGAAAGATCTGCTATTTGAATACATGAATTGCGTCGTTTTGAAGCTGGTTGTGCTGTGGTGAGGTAGTAAGTTGTGTTGTTGTTGGGGAACAGGATTGTACACCCCGTTCAGGAGATAACTATACAACTTACTGCCTTCCTCAGTAGAATTATTTGACAACATGTTGATAGAATGATTGTGTTTATATGTGTTGGATTGAATCTCTTCTAAAATTAAATTTCAAACTATTTGGACCATCTACGAACAAAATGTGGCTACTGTCCTCCCATGGAGGGTTCATAACTCTTTCCACGGTCATTGCGTTGATGTTGACTCATCATGAGAGCTTGTATATTAATATTTTGGCTACCTCAATTACAGCTACTCGTAATTAAGAGACGCTACAAACAGCTGTGTGCGATATCGTTAAATTATACACCACTACAATAAATATGCTAAAGAAAAACACTGTACCCATGATATGTGAAACTAATAAATAAATTGTAACGCAATGCATTTCACATATTGTTATTTTCATTTTAATTGAGGTGTTTATTTGGAGCATTTACATTCCGTTTGGCCGTTATTATAATCGGAATACATGGCTCCATGTAAACCAGGCTATAGTTTTGTGCTAATCTTCTCATTGTCCAGAATGTTAGTATTCTATTATGGTGGTCATATTGTGTGTGTTGTCTGTATTCACGTCTTTAATCTTTTTCTCATTGCTGGACTGTTTAGTTGGGGGTTACACACTGCAGTTTACAACGGTTTATTAAAAATTTATATTTAAACACTGAAAAAAAAGGTAATTTCTCATGTTAATACTTCAACCAACGATTTACATTTTCCCCATATTTTTGTCTGTTTTAGAGGGTGAGCAGTCTCAAGGAGGTGCAGTATCTTGTCTGGACACACCCAGGGTATCGGAAGGTTTCCTCACTGCTCCTCCTTCTGGAGAGGTTACTCCCACGACACCAGCTCCACATGAACAGGCCCTAGTTTCCTTGGAAACTGTAATTAATCAACAGGTCCACCAGCCGATGGCCGGCCTGCTTTTGGCTGAGTCACATGCCAGCTCATTGGCGGCTCTGGCAGGTGCACGCCTTCCACCCCTGTCTGCAGCTGACAGGGCTAACAGTGAAGCAGAAGCGTCTCAGATGGAAATGTCGCCAGCACCGGCAATCGGTGAGAGAGGCAGTGGAGGAGAAAGTGGTGGTGGTGGTGATGGTGGTGGAGGAGGAGCATTGGATGAAGGCAGGGAAGGTAGACTAACTCTCTTAATACAGATTTTCCATGAGTAAGGCAACACTCACAATTTAAATTGAACAGTGCTTTTCAGAAAAACAATTAAAAAAAATCAGGAAACCTTAAAACCAGTTCCACAATAAATTGAATACTTAAGTCCTAATCTCTTATTCCTTGGAAACAATTTTCTCCCCTTAGCCTCAAGCCCGGATATGGCAGAGACCTCAGAACCTACAGTAGTTGGTGTGTCAAGACTGGAGGGGTCACCAATGGACACCAGCAGCCCTGCCTCTGCCACGCAAGATGAAGCTGTTACCAACCCTACCCAGACTGCCCTTGAATCTCAGGATCTGTCTGGCAGTGTGGAGAGTGGTTTGACTGACAGGCAGACCGATGCAGAGACTGGGTGAGTTTCTTTTTGTTTATGAATGTGCCATCAGTATGTTGAAAAAAAATCTGAGGAAATTGTCTGTTTCATTAGCTCCACTTCAGTTTCATCTGCTGGTGAAGCAATCATCAGGAGTAACAGTGCTGATAGCCAATCCCAGGCTATCCAAGAAGAGCCTCTCCCATCCACAAGCAATGATGATGAAGACCCACTTGCAGGTATAGGTGGTTGTATTTTATGTTTTGTTCTCCAACGCACCCACAAACTTTAATGATCCCACAAGACATGACATCGTACTTACGATTTCTCAAGTTGTAGTGGTATTTTGGTATGTTTGCAGGAATCAGTCTTCCTGAGGGCGTGGATCCATCTTTCTTGGCAGCTCTCCCTGAGGACATTCGTAGAGAAGTGCTTCAAAATCAGTTGGGAATAAGACCCCCATCTCGCTCAGCTGCTGCTACCAGCCTGCCGTCTTCTACTGCGCCTGTACTAACAGGACCAGGGGTTACGGAGGTCAGCCCAGAGTTCCTGGCTGCATTGCCACCTGCCATACAGGAGGAGGTGAGAAGTCACTGGATTGGATGATTAAACTTAAAAGGATAAGAAATGATGCACAATGTGACTTCATACAACAATGAGTTTAACTAAGTTTGCCATTGATTATTTCAGGTGCTTGCCCAGCAACGTGCCGAACAGCAGCGTAGGGAGGTTTCCCAACAGCCCACACAGGGAGATACTCCTCTGGACCCAGTTACCTTTATCCAGACGCTGCCCTCGGAGTTGCGACGTAGTGTCCTGGAAGACATGGAGGACAGTGTGTTGGCCGTCATGCCCCCCGACATCGCCGCTGAAGCGGCTGCTTTGCGCCGAGAGCAAGAGGCACGGCAAAGGCAACTGATGCACGAGAGGCTCTTTGGTCATAGCTCAACATCAGCTCTCTCTGCCATCCTGCGCTCGCCAGCCTTTACCAGTCGTTTAGGGAGCAATCGTGGCGTCCAGTACACCCGACTGGCTGTACAGAGAGGAGGCACATTTCAGATGGGGGGTAGCTCTAACCACAGGTAAAAACAGAACAAAATTATTATTATTATTTTTTTTTATAGGAGCAAATGTGTTTTAGATGCTTTACTATTCTTAATGTTATTTCCTCAGACCATCCAGCTCCAGTGTGGATTCTTTGTTGCGTCTGCGCGGTCGTTTGTTGCTGGATCACGAGGCCTTGTCCTGTCTGCTGGTGTTGCTATTTGTTGATGAGCCGAAGCTCAACACCAGCCGTCTACACCGTGTGCTCAGGAATCTTTGCTACCACTCTCAAACACGTGGGTGGGTCATTCGCAGCCTATTGTCCATCCTCCAACGCAGTAGTGAGAGTGAGGTTTGTGTAGAGACCTCGCGCATTGAAGATTCTCGTGGAAAAAGGAGCTCCCAGGGAGGCTGTGGGGGGAAAGGTTCCGCTGCCGCCTCCCTCTGTTCTTCATCTTCTTCCTCCTCCTCCCTTGAGCTTCTAAACAGAGTGGAGTCTCGTAGTTCGAGCCAGCTTTCTTGGCTGTCTGTGTCAATGGACGCAGCCTTGGGCTGCCGGACTAACATCTTCCAGATCCAACGGGTATCTGGTCGGAAACATGCTGATCGGCACTCAGCTGCTGGTTCTGCAGCATCTGGACTTCTGGGAGGAGGTGTGTCAGGAGCTGCTGCAGGGGTCGCATGTGCGGGAGGTGGAGGCTCCACAGTACACATCCATCCGCAAGCTGCACCTGTAGTCTGTCGACATGTGTTAGACACACTCATCCAACTAGCGAAGGTGAGTCATGTATTCTTATGTAGATCTGCATTATGATCTTTGTAAACTTGATATAGCACAAAAGTGTGCAATTGGGTGATGTGCAATTTTTCTTACACTATATTATTAGTAGATTTGTATAGTGTTTTTAATAGGACAATGGACAACATATTTCAGTACATTTGTAAAAATTGTGCAGTTAAATTTTGTGGTTGCGGCTTGCTTCCCGACAATTCCATATAACCATGGCAATATTTTTTCAATCACAGAGTACACTTTTTTTTGTGCACACTGGCTCTGTTGGTTGTCTACCACCAATGAATGATCTGTGTACATGTCGCTTGACATGATCATGACAGATCATTCATCTACATTGTAGTGTATCGTACTTAGGGCATTCACCCCCCCCCCCCCCCCCCATTTTTTAAAATTGTGTTTGCATTTAAAATGTTACATCAACCTATCAAGGACCTTGAGATAGAAACTAGCTGATTGCTATAATCTGGCATATTTACATGTTTTTGTTTTTGTTTTGTTTAAACAAAACCAAATGTGTCCCTTGAGGCATACCTACAGAATTACTTTTCTGTCTTGTCCCTACAGGTGTTCCCCAGCCACTTCACCCAGCAGCGTTGTAAGGATCTGTCTGTGTCGACCTCTGACCTCGAGGCCCGCCTTTGTTCAAACTCCACAGGTGTGGGTGGTATGGGTGGAGGATCAAGGTCAAGCTCACAGGCTCAAAACAACCCAAACTCCAATACTTCCAGTGCACAGAATGCTTTTGGCTCCTCAACTATCACTCCACAATCTCTGGGAATTTCCACAGATTTTTGGGACCTGCTTGTAAAGCTGGACAACATGAATGTCAGTCGGAAAGGAAAAGCCTCAATGAAGACTGTGCCTTTAGGGGGCAATGCAGAGGCTGAGGGACTCCAGTTAAGCCTGGAAACATCCCCTCTTGGTCAGTTGATGAACATGCTGTCCCATCCTGTAATCAGGCGAAGCTCCTTGCTCACTGAAAAGCTGCTGCGGTTGCTCTCCCTCATATCCATTGCCCTGCCTGATAACAAGGCCACAGAGGTCCCTGCTGGCCACGCTACTCCACAGTCAGCCAACCCTAGCCCGGTAATCAGCTCAGGATCCACAGCCCTTTCCACTACACAGGGCACAGCGGCATCAAGCATACAGCCCACTGTAGTGGGCACAGTGGCCTCTGGTGGATCTGGGGCCCAGAGCACCTCCTCAGGGACAAATCTGTTAATGTTCGCAACTTCCACACCATTACCAACATCCACTGGAACAGTCTTCACAGGTAGAAAGAACAGTAAAATAATTTAAAATCTTTTCAGAATGGTGGTTATAAATTATGTATGTTTCTATCAAAACAGCAAAAACGAAGAGCGCTTCAATTAACACAGAGAGTGACAACAAGAGTGTATCGGCTGGACTTACGGAGAAACAACTTCAGCTTTCAGTGGAGGTATGAGAGAATGCTGTTAGGGTTTTGTTAAAATTAGACTTTGAAAGTTGCCTTGAGGACCAGTTTGCCCGTAGTTGTGGTTTCTCTCTTTTTTGAGGTTTTACACTCTGCACTTTCTTTAAGGTCTTGACTTCTCATTCGTGCTCAGAGGAGGGTCTGGAAGATGCAGCTAATATTTTACTTCAGTTATCCAGAGGGGATGGTTCCACCAGAGACACTGTGCTCAGACTGCTGCTCAGTGGAGCAAGACACCTTGGTTATACCCTTTGCAAACAGATTGGTCAGTGCTATGCTGATACACATTCTTTTTTAGCAATGCTATGTAAGCTTTCCGTAAACATTTCAAGTTGTTTCCCACTCAGGTACGCTTCTGGCTGAACTTCGAGAGTACAATTTAGAGCAGCAGAGACGAGCACATGCAGATTCTCATTCCCCCGATGCACCTCCTGATGATTCCTCCATCTCTGCCAGACTGAAGGGCAAAATGACTAGCAGGTGAGCCAGTGACAACTTTGACACTCAATGATAATTACTTTCCCAGTACAGGTAGAAGGAAATATTGCTGATTGATCAATGTAAAAACCACTTACCGGTAAATCACTTCACGTTTTATAATGTAACCAAGACTCATTGGTTGTACCTACAGTTTCCTTTACCTTAAATGTATTTGTTGTTCGGGGCACAGGTTTGATGGAGCAGAAAGTGTCGTGATTGTGGCTGCACAGAAGCGCACGCTTGGCGGACGAGAACTGCAACTCCCCTGTATGAGCTCACTAACTTCCAAGACCTCGACACAGAAATTTTTCCTACGAGTATTGCAGGTCATTATTCAGCTACGTGAGGACACGCGGCGTGCCAACAAGAAGGCTAAACAAACTGGGCGAATAGGTGAGCAAATTGTACACCATAGAAAGCAATGTTCAGATGAGGTATGGAGTGATAAACCCGCCTTCTTGCTCAATGGCCAGGCTCGTCCAGTCTTGGCCCAGCAAGCAGCATTCAGGCTGCTGTCCGCCAACTCGAAGCAGAGGCTGACGCTATCATCCAGATGGTGAGGGAGGGTCAGCGGGCACGCCGGCTCACACAGGCGCCACCGCCCACTGCCGCCGTCACCGCCGGATCGTCAGTCGCAGCGTCTCATGCCCCTGCTGGTGCTGCTCCCCCTGCTGGCACAGCTGCTGCTGCCACGGTTAGCATGGGCCGCGTTGACAGCAGACACATCTGCACACTCACTCACTGGGGACGCATTTCAACAGTGTATATTAAAACATTTATTGCCGTCATAGGTTTGATGCAATTGCTGTGAGCTACTGACATGGCTTGAGCAAAGTTGGCTTATCCATGCTATTTATTTATTGTACTTGTATTTTGCAAACACCTGCCTTCCACGATCGAAAACAAATATGTTCTATTTTAACTATTAACATCAAAATGTCATCTTGTTTGAAATCTGCTCAGAAATTGATGTCAGTAATACACCATATGTGCTGTCTGAGCATGATTGTGAAAACTGAATGTGCCTGCGCCAAACTCTTCAACCCCCTGATGATGATGATGATGATGATGATCATCAGTATTAGTAGTCGTAGCAGCGGTGGTGGCTGGCTGGCTGAAGTTGCTTTATGCTTTACCCATACCTGCTCTTCAAGCCCCATTATCTTTGTGATTGAATCGGGAATGTCATGATTGCATGGCAAGATATGTCGAGATAAAAAGCAAAAATGTGATGCTAATTCTTATCCGTTTTTCCCATCCTGTCTTTTTTCGTCATCCTGGTTGGGTCGCTACAGTCTGAAATGCAGTCAGTGTCAGAGGCGCAGGCGGCTCAGCGAGATGAGTCGCCAATGGATGTTGACCAGCCATCTATGGAGCTGGACTCTGCAACTCTGGGTGAGTTGGCCACACCTTGAAAATGAAAATGTGAAAAGTGAGTTCTCAGTTTATAAATTGTTGTTGAAGCTCTGTGGTGTCAACACATTTCGCATGCGCTTGTATTGAAGATACGGTAAGAACCTCGGTTCTATTTCTAAGGAGGAGCCCAGACACCATGCAGAGGGTCACAACCCACAGCTCATGACCATAGCTGAGGGTAGGAATGTAATGCAACCACTAAATTGAGAGCTTCACCTTTCGGCTCAGCTGCTTCTTACCCACAGTGGACCAATACAAATTCCATATCACTGAATCTCCTGTCAATCTCCCATTCCATTTCTTTCTTCACTTCCCCGACATGGAGAGGGCACTCCGCTCTCTTCGACTGAGGACCACAATCTCAGTTTTGGAGATGCTGGTTTTCATGCCAACCCCTTCACTCTCGGCTGCAAACTGCTCCGGTGAGAGTTGGAGATCATGGCTTGATCAAGCCAACAGAACTACATCATCTGCAAAAAAGCAGAGTTGTAAATACCGAGGCCACCAAACGGGACCCCCTCTCTGCCTAGACTACGCCTAAAAATTCTGTCTATAAAGGTTATGAACAGAATCTCTGACAAAGGGCAGTCTTGCCAAGATCCAACCCTCACTGTAAACGAAAGCGACCTGAGCCGTGCTTTGTCTGGTCCATCACCTAGGACCTGTTTGCCATGGGTGACCCTGCCAGGGCCATAAAGCCCCAGACGACGTAACTACTCGGATCATTGGGACTCACAAACACCTCCACTGTAATAAAGTGACAGCTCAAGGGAGTGGTCAAAATCAATCTGTTACACATAGATCAACAATGATAAAATTTACAGTTTTAACCTACAGAATATATTGCCCTAAAATATCAAAGTCAATATTATTGAAGTTGTATCTGCCTAGCTAATAGCATGCAGTGAATGCAATGGCAAAATTGTTTGGAAATGTGTCTCCACAGATGAAGAAGGAAATGGCCAGGCTGAGAGTGAAGAGAAACTCCCAGACCTCCCTCTTCTCAGCGAACAGCTCCTGTTGGATGAGCTGTGGGACATGCTCGGAGAATGCTTGAAAGAGCTGGAAGAGTCCCATGACCAGCATGCAGTATTGGGTAGGTGGAATCTTTATTGAACAGTAAAATAATGTGGTTACTTTAAAAATACTTTGCAAACTACGCAAAACATCATTTTCCAATAATGTGACCCGCTGGGCAAGTACCGATACCAGGTATCACATTGGGCCGATACCTGGCCTTATTTTAAGGTATTCGTACTTGGGACCATTTTATATTTAGTGACTCGAAAATAATTTTTAAGGATTTTATTTTTCAAGTTAAAGAACAGCACCTTAGAGTAACAAATTTGACCAGTGACCAAAAAAGCCTGTAATATAGTATGTTCTATTTGATTTCCATTGCGATATCTCCATACCCCTCAGTTCTCCAACCTGCTGTGGAGGCATTCTTCCTTGTACACGCCACCGAGCGAGAGAGCAAACCGCCTGTTCGGGACACTCGAGAGAGCCAGCTCTCTCACATCAAGGATGAACCCCCACCACTGTCCCCAGCGCCGCTTACACCAGCAACACCGTCATCCCTAGATCCATTCTTCTCCCGGGAACCATCCTCCATGCACATCTCTTCAAACTTGCCACCGGACACCCAGAAGTTCCTCCGATTTGCCGGTGAGTTATCATTGACGTTAAGCGAAGCAAATACTGGTACAGTAGACAACAGAGGTCCACTACTTTCCTGGTGATGTTTTTCTGAATTCAAAAATGTTTTTATTTTATGTGCTGATGATCCTCTTAAAGGGTAATTTAAACAATGAGGTTGGAGTCGGACCATCTTTGTACCCTTAAAAGTTTGAAGTGTTAATTGAATAAAATGTCACTAAGTTGTGAAGGAGACGTTGCACATTGTGTGTTACGGTCTATTGAGTTTTAATTATTCTTTTTTTTGTAGAAACTCACCGCACAGTACTCAATCAGATCCTGCGTCAGTCCACCACTCATTTAGCTGATGGACCTTTTGCAGTCTTGGTTGATTATATACGTATCCTGGACTTTGATGTAAAGAGGAAGTAAGTTGGTTTTTTTACTTTAATTTTAAAAACCTGTGCCCAGCTACTGGCTTTCAAAGTCGCTGACCTGTTGATCTTGCAGGTATTTCCGCCAGGAGCTGGAACGCCTTGATGAAGGCCTTCGGAAAGAGGACATGGCTGTGCATGTGAGAAGAGATCACGTGTTTGAGGACTCCTATAGAGAGCTCCATCGCAAGAGCCCAGAAGACATGAAGAACAGGCTGTACGCTTCTTAGATGAAACATTTTCCTGAGTCTGCTCCATTCAGGAGAATATGAACACTCTGCCCCTGTCCCCTCTCTTGCAGGTACATTGTCTTTGAAGGAGAAGAGGGCCAAGATGCCGGTGGCCTTCTGAGGGAATGGTACATGATCATCTCACGAGAGATGTTCAACCCCATGTACGCCTTGTTCCGTACATCGCCTGGAGATCGGGTTACCTACACCATCAATCCCTCGTCCCACTGCAACCCCAACCACCTGAGCTACTTCAAGTTTGTGGGCCGGGTGGTGGCCAAAGCCGTTTATGATAACCGGTTATTAGAGTGCTACTTCACTCGTAGCTTTTACAAGCACATCCTGGGAAAGAGTGTTAGGTAATGGTGATAAATAAATCAAATCAAGAAATTATTTCATTTTTTAACGTTTCTATTTGTTTCTGTTTGGGGGGTTTTGTTCCTAGATACACTGACATGGAGAGTGAGGACTACCCGTTCTTCCAGGGTTTGGTGTACTTGTTGGAGAACGATGTGTCCACGTTGGGCTATGAACTCACATTCAGCACAGAGGTTGGTGTGAGCTCTAATTGTTACAATTATTTCAAGTGGAAAATGGATTGTTGTGCGGAAGATCGGGTCTCGGGCGCTACAACATGAGTGCTGCCTAGGAGTTGTTTGCTCCCTGCCAGCTTGAAAATGCTCTTCCCGTTTGACTCGTAAAAATAAATCTGAGATACTGTTAGGCAAGTGGAATTAAAGACCCTCCTGCTCTTTGTGTGTGTAGGTCCAAGAGTTTGGTGTATGTGAAGTGCGAGACCTCAAGCCAAATGGTGCAAACATTTTGGTCACAGAAGAAAACAAAAAAGAGTATGTGCATCTGGTTTGCCAGATGAAGATGACGGGTAAGATAATGCTTTGAATATTTAATATTTTTTTACATGACACATCACTGAAAAATTTAATAAAATATAAAAGCCCAGTTCTGATTTTAAAACCCTAAAATGAATGAAACCCTACCTTCAAGTTGTATTCATGGTGAGCCTTGGTCTTAAATGAGATTTTTGAAAATGAAGGTCATTCAAGGAGTTCTCAGACAGGTTTGACTGAGGTGTCGTCAATCATTTTTAATGGACTGTTAATATGATGTTAATGCCTTTAAGCTTCATTTTATTGTGGTTGTATGAAGAAAATCTTGAATAAATGCTGCAAACACTTTTTTTTAACTAGCTTATTCGATATTATGGAGCCCAACGTCTCCCCCCACCTTGTGGTCAAAGCGCATGAGTAGTCTTAAGTGACAGAACATGCTGTTATTAGCTTTCCAAACATTTTTTTTAACCGTGTCGCGCAGGTGCCATTCGCAAGCAGCTGGCGGCTTTTCTTGAGGGCTTCTATGAGATCATCCCCAAGAGGCTGATCTCCATCTTCACCGAGCAGGAGCTGGAGCTGCTCATCTCTGGCCTGCCCACGATTGATATTGATGACCTCAAGGCCAACACGGAGTACCACAAATACCAGTCCAGCTCGATCCAGGTACTTGAAATGAATGTAATCTTGATGACGTTATGACATAACCTGCATGTAAACACGCTTGTTTCTGTTGTAACAAAGATCCAGTGGTTCTGGAGGGCCTTACGTTCCTTTGACCAAGCGGACAGAGCCAAGTTCTTACAGTTTGTCACTGGCACGTCCAAAGTTCCCCTCCAGGGTTTCGCTGCTCTGGAGGGCATGAACGGCATCCAGAAGTTCCAAATTCATCGCGACGATCGCTCCACTGACCGCCTGCCCTCCGCTCACACTTGGTAAGAAAAACTGTTGCATATGACAAATGAGTGTGTGTGTGTGTGTGTGTGGCCTCTATAAATAAGTATGTGAAAATGGCTGTGTTTGTTGCTCGCAGTTTCAACCAGCTGGACCTCCCTGCCTACGAGAGTTATGAGAAGTTGAGACACATGCTGCTGTTGGCCATCCAGGAGTGCTCTGAGGGATTCGGGCTGGCTTAATCAATGAGACTCTAAAACACACACACACACACACACACCTGAATTAGCTCTGACTACATAATTACATTTTTGAAGACACACACACCCTGCATCGATATTACTGGATTACATGTTAAATGGTGCAGATTTACTGGTCTGCAGTCCATTCTGAACAGATCAAATCAGTCGGTCAAATGGTCTAATTAACATAAAATACCACACAGTGTCTCACGTGATATAAACACACACACACATGTGTGCGCTTGTGTGCCCCTCATTTAAATGGAAAGGGCAAATGCAAAGGCTAAAACGTGGACTAATATAAGAGACATTTTCTTCATCTAGTTTGATTTTTCTCTGTACAAAAGGTTTGGGAGTTTATTGTTTCAACTTTTTTGTTTCTCTGGCTGTGTAAAAAGAAAAAAAAGAATGTGTGAACAGGATGGTTATAAAACCTTTGGGGAAACACGTTGGTGGTTTCTTATTGCAAATTTTTGACCTCACAAAGCCTTGAAGATTTTTTTGGGTGGGGCTGTATGAACAACTTGAGAAATTCACAAAAATGCACTTTTCAAAAACATTTTGTGGCATTTTTAAGGAAGGATGGTACACTTGAAGCGAAAACCTGAAGGAGATTAAAAAAAAATTAACCATAAATTCTAGAGTATTTTTGACTATTCAATTGCTGACTCAGCCTTGAGCCTTTGAATCAGATTGGAATAACATGAATAAATGCATAAAATTGCGTCTATTGTCTTTTTAAGTGTTTTAAGATTATGATAAATTCCAAAACTCTTGAAAGATGCTTGTCATTTAGATGCATCACAGCAGATTTTGTTGTTAGTTGCAGCTAATATACTTGATATGACAATGCCAGAGCCTTAAGCATATTGTCTAGTCCATGTCAGTCATGCACGTACGTGAGACGTGTTCATGTTCCTTTCTCCCCACAGTGTTGCTCATGAACTGAACTGAACTGAAGTGAATCTATACTACACAGTCTTTGCTTGAAATTGGGCACTGAGAAGATGTGCATGGTCTGTTGACTTCCAAAGTGAAGAAAAAATGAAACCGTGAATTAAGAATTACCGACATCAAACCTCATTGAAGTTCCATGTCTCCATCTGCCTCTCACACTTCCTTGTGGGGAATGAAATTTCCCCACCCAAAAATGCCAACCTTCACTTATAGTGAGTCACATGGTGGCAGAAAATGTCAGTTTGGATGGGAGCTGAGGCATGATCACTGATGTAGGCTGGCCGCTGGTCATTGGTTTTTTTCCCTTCCTCGCTGCAAGGAAACCAGTGTGACTTTATGACGACCGAATGTTGTCAAGTGACCATACAGTGCCACTACCTTATTTGAGATATAGAATTTTGAGAAATATAAGGAATCGTTGGTCTGAAATTTTGCTTTGGTGAGCCATGGCAGTGAACTCAACTCTCTTCTTACTTAGTAAGCAGCACTTTGCCAAATAGTTCATCTGTTCCCCCCTTCCAATCTGACTTGTGTTGATTTGCCTTTGGGAAAACTTAAGGTCCATGTCGGAAGATAGTTTTTGCAGATTTGCGACCCCTCTGGCGAAAAGTGGAATGGAAGCCAGCGATGTGCACCGGCCCAAAGTGCCAAGACGTTAGTTAGTGGTAATTTTATTGTGCATTGCTTAAGGTCTATCGCATTTTCGTGACGAGGTCTTACATTTTTTTATCAAGAAGCAAGCAAGCTGTGGGTTCCGTTTCATCCACTTACGTATTTCCACCTACTCCAATATAAACGCGGTTCCAATATTGGTCCACGTCCTCCTGCGACTCTTGTGTGACTCCGGTGTTGCCCTTTTTGTGACACTAGACAATGTTATCCTTTGCTGCTCGGTATTCTGACCGTGATCGGGGGACGAGACGCAGGGGAGATTTTTCCCTCGGTCAGAATCACCTTCATGGACAACTCCCGTTGCATGTCGCCAAACTTTCGGCCCGATTGTCAAACAAAAGGAGCCACCGGGAGACGCAGGGTCGCACTGCAGTCTTGGTTTATTAAAATTTTGACACCTTTATATCTGCTGTCACACACACTTATATTTTTTCCACGTAGAAACACTCCCAAACACTTCTGCCTTCCCAGCACTTCCGCGGAGCGAGAGAGCGTCCGTGCACGCGCCTGACTTCACACTCGGGGAGAAACCAAGTTTCGGGCTCGAACCCCTCATTATTTCACTCTACAGGAAAATAGTGCCACAGTGGTGCTTCCTGTCTATTATAAAGTTCTTAAGACGTGTGGGTAAAAATATAGTTGTTTTAACATTCCAATTTGCGTCTGCATTGCGACAATGCACTTTTAAGCTGTCTTTAACAAAGGAGTTACTTCTGTCTGGCCATTTGGCGCGGTTGACGGAGGCCTTAGTGTTCATTGGGATATTAAAGCAGCAGAAATTTGTGTCCTGGGTGATCTACACACAATTCCTTTGCTCTGTGCTCTGACACTGTCAACTGTGATGCTAATAGTCAGGTGTGCATTTTTAAATCATGTCCAATTAACACATTTTACCACTGGTGAACACCAATTAAGTTTGTTGAAATGCTTTTACTCCATATCGACGATCAATAAATATTGCACACTTTGTCCTTGCTATAATGACAATTCAGCGCAGTAGTACAAACAATGTCTTATTAGCAACTTTATTTCCAGGTTTTTTCTTCTTCTGTGGGGCAGGTATGAACACTGGTGGAGGTCATGATGAATTGCTTTGTGTGTGAGCCAAATAGCCTTATATATTTTACTGCGGCTGAGCACACACTAAATCACAATATTACTGCGCTCCTACAGTGGAAAAGGTTTTTTCAGCATGCTGGCAAAAAAAAAAAAGTTGAGGGCAAAGGGACGAAATCCATTCATTACTCTAATTAGTCTGAGAGCTGTTCGCCACTGAAGAAACACTTGAATTGAACCTTACTTTGCAGACTTCATCACCCACTCATTTTGAGTGTCTTGACTCTCCTCCAAGGAAAAAGGTGAGGCCTGCTGAATAATAATAAAAATCTCTAATCCACTCCAATGCTGTTCAAAATTGAGTGAAAGATGGCTTGCTTGTTTGTGTTTTCTTAACCCTCTCTGTTTTATTCATGATAGATGTTCTAACTATAATGCACGGCATCCCCAGCGAAGACCTGCAAGTGGTCCCCACGCTGTCATCATTCGTCACCTACTTAAGCTTCTTGTGCCCTGACAGGAAATGGAGGTAGACATCTGCATTTGTTGTACGAGTGGATTAGAGAAGCACCCGTGGATGAGATTGCCTCCGTTTTTTTGGGCCCCTCACCTGATGAGTCAAAGCAGAAATGACAGCCTGCTTCCTGTAAAGGTCACATTCTTCGTTACATCTATACGTGCCGGATTATTTTCTACTGCAGTGCACAACATCTGTGACTCTCTCACAAACCACAGCAGTCTCATTATTGCATTTTAAAAGGGGCAATCCACTAGATTAGATACAGATGATCAGATGCTGGCGTTTGACACTATACACTAGGGGTGGGAACAATCTTTTTCTTATTTTTAATGCATTGTTCGTCGTATTAAAAAGATTCAGAGGTATAAAATCCTTAGGTGTTTTTCTGGGGTGGTAATGTACTTACTAGTGCTATCGGTAACTTGTATCTGTCTGTCGTGTCATCACATATGTGGCATTTGAAAAATGTCTAGCTTTTTGACAAAAGTTTAGGAGTAAGAAGTACAGATGCTTGCAAATGTCGGAGTAAAATTGAAAAGTCATCAGAACAATAGTCAAGTGCAGAATATGGATACCTAAAGAACACACTTGAGCGCAGTAATAAATATAAAAAAAAAATCCCCTTTTTTTTCTTTGAAATGTAAATATTCATTCTTTCTCCCTTCTATTCAACGTGATCGCTTTTATTTTTCCGAACCGGAGGTGCACAAGTTGAACTATTTACATGACAGTTAACACGCTTAAGTGGATGTTGGCTGCAGAGTGAAGCCAGCCAACACTGGGTGGGAAACTCAATCAGTCATTTCCCTTCAATTAGTGAGTGATTAACGCTGGGCCGGAGACGCTCGGATGACCTTGTGGCCTCGTAATGACTGTAAATGGATCGATGCAACTCCAGCAGCATAACGGCATGCAAGCGGATGGACAGACAGCATCCTTCATTTGCATTTCTTGTGCTTTGCTTTTTCTTTGTCTGCTGCTTGCATGCTGCAATCTTCAATCTGCTGTTCGCTTGCGGCTTTAAGACGCCTGCTTAGCAAAGGCAACAGCCTTCATCTAAAATCATCTTTCCTCAATGAAATGAATGGAAGTGCCATTAATCCGTTCCAGCATCCATCAAGTTTTTGTCATGGTTTTTTTTTTAATACTAGCATTTTATATTTTCTTTCAAAAATAAAAAACAAACTAATAAGACCGGCCCACAGCAAATTTTAATCAGATGGTTTTGTGTGTAGCTATTTTAACACTTTTTTTTTTTTAACAAAAATAATCTTCACTTTCTAAAGCATCAGGTTTGAGATTTTCATTTTTTGTTTTTAAGGTTGACTTGCACGATAACAAATTTACCATGCATTGTAAATTATAGCTGACGTTTCAGAAACAAATCCACCTGTTGCTCAACACTACCATTAATTCATAAATATAACTAAATGTATTATTAAAACCTGACGTGCTAGAAAAAAAGCAAAAAGTGAAAAATAATTAAAGTAGACTTGCATCTCTGATTAAAAACTGTCAACGTTTGTTGGTCAGTGTTATGTACAAACTTTATAGTTTGTGCATCCTTATTCATTGTGATTGTGCAGCTCCTGGTGTGTGCGTGTTGGCCACATGGGGGCAATATAATGCAGGCATGCTGATATACTTTTTACATAGAGATGGTCGCAACTCCTCAATAAGGAAAAGGAATAATTTTTGCAGGGGATAAAGGATATACGCCTATTAGCATTTTGAAGCCTCTTTTTTTCTTGTTCACTGTGTGTGTGTGTGTGTGTGTGTGTGTGTGTGTGTGTGTGTGTGTGTGTGTGTGTGTGTGTGTGTGTGTGTGTGTGTGTGTGTGTGTGTGTGTGTGTGTGTGTGTGTGTGTGTGTGTCAAGCTGTTTGTTGTGGGTTAAGTTCAGTGTCACCATTAAGTGCTTGCATCTCAAATTTTTGCTCTCAGGTTAAAAAAATAAAATAAAATCAGCAACAGGTCGTTTCTCAAAAGTTTGTAAATCAGGTCATTCACTCCTCTACCATCACCCCCACGCCATACTGTATAATCCACAATCATGTAATTTGTTGAATTACTTTACTATTTTATAATCTAAATCCTTAACGTTTTTCAAATGGGTGATATAATCCAAATCCTAAATGAGAGTATCTGGTCTATTCGGACATAAAAAAATAAATAAGATACATGGAAGTCATGTTTTACCCTTTTATTTGTATTTTATTATACTACTTTTTACTCCCAAGCATGTTCAAAATGTTTAACTCGACTGATTAGAAGTCATCAGCAAATGCAGCAGTCGGATGTCATCCAGCATGAGTCTCGATACCTGATGTTGGCGTACGTACTGTGACGGATAATGATGCCATCTATTGCAATATCAATATTCTCCAGGCTGACCGTATACGGTATGCAGTCGGTGCGTTTCACCTTTTCACAAACAACCCTTTATCAATTTCCGTTCTTATCTCTCCCGACTTTCCCCTTCCACACTGCAGCCATTTACTATATTGCCTCCGCCCCCTCCTGCTCTTAAACTGATGGAATTGTCTCCGTCTGCCTTTTGCTGACTCCGTCTGATTCTCCTTCGCCTCCTGACTTGTTCATTCGCTGCCTTCGCTTGCTCTCCCTTCTTCGTATATCACTTCCAATCTCATTCACTCCGTGCGGGAGGGTTGAACGAAGGAAATGAGCAGAGAGCTTTGGCAAGGCCGACGGAATAGAATAGGTGGATAAAAGCTTTCCAGTCGAGCGTGGAAAAATGCCTCCTCGTCGTATTGGGACTCCAAATGTGCATTTTCAACATGTAGCTGGGTGCAAATGTTTTCCTTTTCTATTCTGTACAGGATGCTGGTTTGTTTTTGGAGTGTGGCCAGAACGGATGAAATGACCTCCCTGCGAAATCTTGATTCCTTTCTCCACTTCCTGTTGACAAACTCAACTTGTCATATAGAATTAGATAAACGTGTGCCACTGTGTTCTAGCATTTTACAAGATAGCCCTTTTAAATTCACTTTCTGTTGAACTTTCATGGTTTTGACCCAGATTCGTTGAACTCGGGGGGATGGATGTTCTCACCTTTTTAAGACCCCCGCCATCAATCATTATTCCCATGAAAACGTCTCTCTCCCGCTGCAGCTTTTGTCTGCATTGCCTGGCACAAGTGTGGTCACGGCTGGCAGCAGATGGGCATGCTGGTTGATGGCGTGTGCACGCACGCACGCACGCACACACGCACACATGGTGGACTGGGTCTACTGTATATTGCTGTGCTGTTTCCTTACCTTGGTCTTTGTCTCGCTGTAATTGGGTTTTCACTTGTTTCACGCTTTTCCTGACTCAAATCCCACATCGAATTTACATCACACTGTGCAGGTGTGCATAATGTTGCCCATTCCTTTGCAGTTGCGTGAAACCGGGTCAAACCAGGAGATCTTTATCATCCGCTTTTTTTTTTTTGTTCCTCTCACATTTTCATTTAGTGCCGTTGCGTAACGTTCATTGCCAGACGTGCCTTTAATAAATAATAATTATAATCATAAACCAAAAGACGCGTCCGTGTCTCGGTGGAGGACTAAATAAAAGATCTTGTGAAGTAGAGTGGGAGGATTAATAACATCCCTTTTTTGGGGGGGGGAAGGCCTCGTATATTAGCTCCAGGGGGAGCGTGAGTGTGCTAATTTGTCAGCATGTGCTACTTCTTTGACGGATGCGAGAGCGGGAATAAGAGCAGCTGGATACTAATCCTGACTGTATACAAGGATCAGGAGGGGGACTAGAGGACAGACGCCTGCGTGTGCGTGTGTTTGCAATAGAGAGCAATGATCAGGGTTCCACACACTGACTAGGGCGAGCTGAATGAAGCGAAGAGGGGAGCCGAGGCGGAGGCTCAGACGAGGGCTGATGTCACCTCTGAGAGGCAGCCAATGAGGGGGAGGGAGCGAGCGAGCGAGCGCGGCCGGAGGAGGGTGTGTTTTTTTTTTTTTTTACTCTCTCCCTTTTTCCATCACTGCAGCATCAGCACAGCACAGCGGTGCACACAATCGCCACGCCAGGCGGCAACAGATCCACTCGAGGACGCTTGAGAGCAAAGAAGTGTCCGTGAAGGAGGTAAGAGCGTATTTTGTGTATTGGGAAAAAAGAAAAAAAAGAAAAGAGAGGTGGTCTGATGAGTTGACTGAAGCTGCATCACACCTTTGGCGATCTATGTGAAATATGAGTCGTGTATATTTGATGTTGCATTGTCTCTGTAGGAATGTTTCAATTATGAATCAAATGTCATGTCAACACGTCTGTCAAGTGTTTAACACAGCTCACATCCACTGAGGTTGCAGTGATGATGATGATGATGATGTGCAATATCTGTTGGGGACCTGTGGCTCCATGCAACATTTCAGTGATTTCCTTTTCCATGTTGTTTGCATGCAACAGGGTCTCAACATGCTGCCATTTTGCAATTGCATATTTGCAAATTTCTGAGTGGTTTTGTTGACAAGGACGAGCCATAATTGCAACATGCTGCAACAGTTTTCATTCAGATGAAGCTTTCGGGTTAATAATGTTCTCCTGGGAACGAGACGAGGGAGGGGGGGGGGGCGGGTAGTCAGGTTCAAATCCGAGGTGGCTACAGAGATGCAGGCACAAGGAAAGATAGAGATGTGACAGGATGTGAAAATTAGGGTGGGGCAGCCAGCGCTGACATCTGCCTGAGGTGTGTGTGCGTATGTGTGTGTGCGCATGAAAATCAGGCACTTACCTGGCCTTATGCCATTTAGAGATTCATTACATATGCATGCCTGCTGTCATTCTCTCCTGCATGCCACTGCTTAAGCAGCAAGATCATTTTTTTCTATTTTACAGATGAGTTGAAAGATTTTCTCCTAGAAAGTTCCAAAGAATTTATATATATATATATATATATATATATATATATATATATATATATATATATATATATATATATATATATATATATATATATACTCATCTAATATTACTGCAGCTCACTGAGGCATTGTGACCGTCTCCTTCTCCATGTATTTAAATACTGTTTATCTCTATTGTACTGCCCTGGGGGCCAAGTTGCACATACCAGAAGGAGCCTCACAATCGCAATGAATTAAAAAAAAAAAAGTTTATTTACGCAGTATAATTCGTATAATTCTTTCCATTCTATTTAATTGTTTTCACTGCATGTTTTTTTTTAATCATGTCCTCATTTCCTTATCAAAACATCTTTTTCTGGAGACTGGAACAAATTAATGGTATTTCCATTCACTTTCAATAGGGAAAGGTGATTTGAAATAAGAATGACAAGTTTGGTCAAGGAACAAATTTAGCTCGCTCGTATCTCAAGGAAGCACTTTTTCACACATTAATTGCATTAAATACAATTGTTTTGTGTGAATTAAAATGTTTTTTTATAAACAAAAAAATGCATGTTAGTGAGAAAAGCATGTACAAATGATGTTAACTGGAATATGTAAAGTACTTCAGGGGTTGGGGGGGGGGGCTCAGCTAAAGGCCATGATATAGAGCGAGGTCACAACATTGATTGATTGATTTATTGATTTAGCACATACACATCACAGAAGGTAATTACTAATTATAATAGAAAGCAAGAAGAAAGTTCATTTAAAAAAATGAATAAATCTTTCAGCATGTTCAAAAATAGATATGAATACTAATCTATTCATCAAGAATCCAAATCGAAATATTTTTTTTATTAGCACTCAGATGAAAGTTCAGTGTCAAACTCAAACTAAGAGTTTGTTCGATGACGAATCAAACTTCTCTTGCATGATTGTTGCTCGCGCGCAAATGTCAGGCAGAGGCTGGCGTCCATTCAAACGCCTTTGGGGTTCCAGTAAGTGTGTAGGAGGAGGAAGGAGCGGTTTGTTTTCACCTGCTTTAGCCTTGGGACACTTTCTCCTCCACTTAATGGAGGAGCTGCATGGGCAGATTGCTCTTTATTTTCGTAGACTAAAATACAGATGACTAAAACTTTCATTTTAGTCAAAAGACTAACTAAAACTTGATAACAATTTCTTGTCAAAATTAACACAAATTCGATTTTTGTTGTTGTTGTAATTTTAATCCAAAATATGTATAATCAAAAATGCAGGCTAGACGATATTAGGCTTAGCTCGTATGGTGGCCTTTAAGGGACAAATGATAGGCCTTACTTGTTAACACGTTCGGTTGTGAGAATGAACGTTACACGTGAGGGAGTGGTCAGAAATGTCACATTAACATGATCGTCAGCAGTAGTGCGTAACATTTACTTTTACATCATGCATAGCACAATGTACCAAATTCAGGTGACCTAAGAACTAAAATGTGTACATATGCCATGTCGATGCTTTCATTTTTTTATAACGTAATAAGGTACAAGTGCCGGGTGGTTGTTTGTACGTTCATTTTTTTGACTCTGCAGGCAAATTGTTATAATAGTTTAAATTTTTCAAGACCCGACGTCCAATGATTTTCAATGAGCGGAGAGTTGGTTTCCTCGAGTAGGACCGCCATTTTGATTTGTGACGTAAGCTCGGAATTGTCCAATTATTTTTGCCGTTCTCTAACACAACACTATGCAAATTGAAAGTGACTTTGGAATGTGTAACTAATTGGCTTGAGATCTAGTAATTATTATTATTATTTTTTTTTCTCAAACTCATTTTTTCCTAAAGCAGTGATTCTCAAGTGTGGTAAGCAAAATAATCTCCTTTATTATTAATATTATTTTTTTTACTTTCAAGGCAAATATAACTGACTTGAACTTTTACTGATGTATTTTAATGTTGGTTGATAAAAGTTTGAGACTCACTGGCCTAAAGCTTTTAATTATTCCGCTATATGCTTGACACCGCTTCAGTTTACACCGTGGATTTGCCTCTGGCAAGCATCAACGCGACCACAATTTTCTCACACGTCCTTCCTGGGCTGACTGCAAAGGAGAGAATAGCGAACACAGAGGTTAAGATGTACAGACTCACGTGTCAAAAATGACACTTTCAGCCTCCTTCCTGGATGATATACAATTGGCCCGCCCTCTCGTTGCCGTCTTTGTGATGCCGCACACATTAACCGCGCACCTTCAGCAGGCTGTCAACTCGCACCCCTCCCTTCGACGGCTGCCGTTTGCTTCCGACGCCGCAGATGGGGGTCGACCCCCTGGGTGTCAAGTTGGGGTCGGGGGTGGCGGGGGAGGGATTGCGTGTCGACGTCCTGTCAGGGGGTTTTGCAGCAGCATGCGTTGCGGTGATTTAGGGAGCGCGGGGTCAGGTGGATTGACAGACCGACCTCCCGCCTCACAAAGATTATATATGAGCTTTGAGCAGGAGGGAAGGAGGCCTGCAAATGAGGAGAATTGAATTTGCAGTGAGGGAAGCGGAGCTAAAGATGGAAAGGATTGATTGAAAAGTGAGTGCAAGGATGACGGCGTGATAAAAGCCGTTGCGTATCTGATAGAAAGGAACCATTTCTTTTTCACCTCCTCGCGGCCTCACCCCCAATCATAAACCAGCACACTCCCAGAAATTTGGAATACAGTGGTGCCTTGAAATATGAGTGACCTAATGTAGTCGTTACATTTTTGTTTGCTTTGACTTGTGAGCACATTTTTGCGGGTAAAAACGCTCAACACGAAACAACATAAATTACACGGGAATTCCAAACAACCACATAACCTTGCTTTTGCTTAATGCTAACAAACGATGCAAAATGCCATTGACAGGATAACAAATAGCATCAGTGTCTCACTGTTTTAACCCTTAACTACTACTATTTGAACACAATAGTGGAACACATGTATACAGGCAATAGAACAAAACTCACAGACATACATTCTTTATCCTCTGCGAAAAACGACTAACATTAACAACAGCCTACTCCATGTATATCCGAAACTACAAATGTTTGCATTATACTGCCCCCAGCTGACAAAGACACACGTCAGTAATGAATTACGATGCACAAACTGTTTTTGCACAAAATTTATTGTTACTATTTTGTTAAAGTACAAAGAGTTCCGTTTTCCTTATAACACATTCACTGCCAGCCTGGTAAAAATTTATCTTTGACGTCTATAGCCGTCTTTGGCAGTGAATGTGATAATAAACATACATTTTATTTATATATTTTTTTGAGGGTGGGTAAGAACGAAGGGATTTCAATCCAAGCGTCACGTATGGAAATGATTTGATTTTGTCAGAGCGTATGATCTCATGAGCGCTTCCAGAAGTGAGGACAAATTGTCGTAAAGCCCAAGGGGGCGACTATTTTCTTTATTTTTTTTATACCGAGCCAGCAAAAAAAATCATCTTTGCACTCGACCTCATTTCAACCACCATCTAATGATGAACTCTTTGTCTTTTGTGGCTTTATCTTCAAATGACTAACATTACAAAAACTACAACAATTAATAATTATGTAAATGAACACTATTACCAAATAAGTCCCTTTACAAAAAAATAAATTTCAATGAAGGATAAATTTTTCGTAAAATAAAAACATGAGAATAAAACGTGTGTAATGAAAAAAGCGTGGACATGAAACGCCATACATGACCTTTTTGCTGGCATGTTTTATTTTTGTCTCTGTGACAGAAGTTGCTTTGTCTCAGTCGCAGAAAATCCCCTGCGGCGTGTCTTCATCTGCAGCGCAATGAAAGAAAGCGTTGTAATCGTCGTCAACGAGGCGAATTATCCTCTAAATTGAACGTCTGTTTGCTGGGTTTCCTGACAGCCTCCGTAATCATCTGTTGATGGCCAAGATCCTTCTGTGAGCCATCTTCGTTCTTCCACGTAGCAGCAGCAAATTGTTCTCTTTTAGTTCCAAGCAACAATTGGGAACGTTTGTTCAACAAAGGCCATAAAACATCAACAACTCCATGTACTGTATATCTTATACAGTATGTCTGTATTGTACTGCCCTCATGGTGTGCACACCAGAAAGAGCAGCACAATGTCCAGTGAATTGAAGCAAAAAAAAAGTTGCAAAAACGGTTAAATTCTATTCATATGTTATTACCTTTTTGTTTTTATGAAGCGAAATACAAGTATTAGTGAGTGCTTTTTCTTTTGATATAAAACAACAAATTAAAAAGAGAGAGGCTGGAAACGGATTCAAGGCATTTCCATTCATTTCAATGGGGAAAGTTGATTTGAGATTCTGCACATTCTGTTTTCCCATGTTTCCCTCCTGCAGCACAGCTGAATCTAATGATCAGCTAATCAGCAAGCTGATCATGAATCAGGTGTGTTAGTGTAGAGAAACATGGAAAACCGGCTGGATAGGGGCTCTCGAGGACCCAACTTGAGCACCCCTGATCTAGGGTCTCAGCCAAAACATAATTCTTGAATCCAAATCTAACAATCTTCTGATGTCTCTTCGTGATCCTTGCTTAAGAAGCAATCCCTACAATTTACATTATAACATGCTGGTGGGTTGCCAGGTTGGTGCACGCAAAAATTTGAATTTTGGGGGGGCAGATTTCCTAATAAAAAACAGGCAAAACTTGTCCATTCACGTAATTGACGAACATCCAGTGTAACACGCAAAAAAAAAAAAGACTCGATATTTGTGTCCAGTGCTAGCAAGCATTTCAGTGTGAAGATGAGGGCCATTCGTCAACAGTCATTACTGCTTTTATTCTGGTAGGTTGCCACGTCTTGATTTTGTTCTCTTACCATTGGTGCATATTTTGTAAACAACGATGAGGGGAGTCCCACTTGCAACTTTAATTACTTTGCTCAAACGGTTCATTAATGGGATGCGGTAGCGTTTGTTTTTCTGACATATTGATTTGTTGCCGAGATTTCAGCTGCATTTTTAATGTGACTTGGGAGGGGCGGGGGACGGCGGTGGAGGGCGGGGGTGGGGTTGATGTCAGCACTGTTGCTTGGCTTCATTACAATGTTCATATGGAATATTCCCAATGTAACGTTTTCATATTAATCCTTTTGACAGAATCAGAAGCTTTATTGGCCAAGTATGTAAAAACATATTAGGAATCGGTCTCCTGTAATAAGAGTCACTCTAGTATTGCAGCAACAAGCAACTTTAACATAAAGAACATTTAGGCAAGAAGTCATTGACAGTGATGTATATTATGTACGTGTATATGTGTGCAGTATATGTATATATACACAGAATTACTCACTTTGCATATCAGAAGTAAGAAATACAAAAGAGTGCTCAACAACCTGCAGTTACATATAAATACATACAAATAAATTAATATTACGCCTCATTACAAGGAGTTTACAATTTCCAAAAACACATCTTAAAAGAAACCCCCACAACATTGTGTAAAGTACATTGAAACTTACATTTGCTTTCAGGGAGAGAAAATATATATGTAGATGAATTTTGTCATTCACTTGTTAGATTTAGATTTTATTCCCGTATAGCGTTCCAATAAAATGTTGTGACATAACGAAGATGTAGCCTAACGTCTGTTTTTTCTTCTTTTTTCCCCCCAGTGTGGTCCACATTCTACTTTGAGGTAAAGTACTTTTGTTGACGTTATATATTTGTGTTTATTCAGTATATATATTTTTTTACATACTGTATCCTCCTACTCAACTCACTTCACCACAAGCAGCAGTTTGGCAGATGACAGTGACCAATTCGTCTTCATAAAAAAAAAAAAAAGAATAAAAAAAAATTGTCTATTGAAAAATGCTTGTTTAGCTTAATGCTAACAAATAATGGAAACCACCATAGACGTGCCCACGTTGCTGCATGTGTACTGTAAAATTGACTGCAGTTCATCGACGTGCTTATTTATTTGCAGTGTTTACATGATTAAAGCGCATTGATTTTGCTCTCTTCTGGAAAACGGCGCGACGTTTCGATAAACGAGGCGCGACACACGTTAGCTGACGTGGCGTCCTCAAGTACGCTCTCCGTGTTGCGCTGCGTCAGACCTCATACATTCATTAGGCTTGGATTACACACAGTGGGGAGGAGATCAGGGTTTGAGTGGGTTGTAATCCCCATACACGGGCCTAATTTAATCTCACCTCCCGTGCCATCCCATTACACACATTACACATTACAGGCATGGAGACAAAGATTTTGGAGCGGCAGGATTTGGCTGCATATAGAGAAAATGTCAAGATGCAGAGAAGTGGCAGGAAGGATGAACTGCCTCAGGGGGGAGATTAAAAGTAAAAGGTTGAATTTGTTGATTTGATGTGGCGCGCACGCTTAATGAAATCCAACACAAATGCTGTATGAGGCTATAATGCTCGCTTTTGATTGATTTGATTGTGAAGCATCTTTTTCTTGATAGATGTGAAGTATATTTATTTGAAAGCAGCTCAGTGATAAAGCTAAAAGTGAAGGATTTATCAGGCTTTTCCTCTGTCCCTCTAGAAAACGTCCGCCCCCTACTGAACAGCAGCAGAATCACATACGCGCGTTCACAAGCAAAACCAGCGACCTGTTCTGGAAAACAAGCGAGTTGAGAGATGAAAACTGATTTCTTGTTCTTCCTTGCCTCTTCTTCTGCTTTGCCAGCTGCTCGAATACAATGTGCCGTTTTTAAATTGCTCTATCCCCCATTTCCCATTTTTCTTAAAATTGCTTTCCCCCCCCCCCCCCCCTCAACTTTTACGTACATCCTTGCTATACATGGAGCAAAGTCCGAATTTCATTGCTCGGCGCTACTTCTTTTTACTGTGCGGCAAAAAACAGTTACTACAGTTATGCCTTAAAAGGCGAGTTCAATTTGTTCCTTGACCGCGGCTATATCAAATAATCTTTCCCTATTCAAATGAATGGAAATGTCTTGAATCTGTTCTAGCCTCCCCCAAAAAACACATTTTTTAATGTGTTTTCAACACGAAGAATATTAATTATATGGGGCAGTAATGGCTCAGTGGTTGAGTGGTCGTCTCCCATCCGCGAGGTTGTGGGTTTGATCCTCATCCCTGGTGACCATGCCGAAGTGTCCTTTGAGCAAGACGTTGAACCCCGATTTGTTCCCAATGGACCTGGAAGCGCCCTGCGTGGCACTATATGGTGTAGTAATTTTCCTTTAAATTATTGGACATTGTACTGCTCCTTCTGGTGTGCACACCTTGGCCACCTGGGGGCAGTATAATGCAGACATAGAGACATGACATAAAGAAGTTTCATAACTGACTTAATTAGCTGCTGTAATATATTAATCATCAATGTTTACATCTCAATTGCTTTTTTTTAACGGGGCTAGATGGGGGGGGGGTTATCTGATGATGCTCCACTGTTACTGTCAAACTTGGAAACAACTTTATTGATGCATAACCACCAGTAGATGGCATCATTGCCCCATTTTATATGACACAAACACATGGGAGTAGGCTAATGGCTGCTTTTTGTGCAACCTACATTTATTATTATTATATTATTGTTTATTAGCGTTAAGCTAAAGCATAACTGTGGTGGTTTTATATCATTCTCTTTGTTGTACATCAACTATTGAGTAGCAATTAACAACTTTTCAAAGTATCGTTCACCCCCTGCCAAATTGCCTAATATGCTCTCCCCCTAACCCCCCTCCCCCGACTATATTTTGGACACACCTGATTTGTAACCTCCAGCACTGTACATCCCTCTCTTCGTTCACTCTTTTTAAAAATATTTTTTTATTGCTGAACGCTCTCTCTCCACCATGCTAGCCTCGTGTTCAAATCTGCATGTTGTTTTTCTGCGCTGTTTGGAATGAGGCAGGGGTAATTGGCACGACATGGAGGCCCATGCCGAGCCCGAGCTGCATCATTACGATCTATATTTAGTAGTCAAGCTTGAAAATCTGTGTTTTGGATCCAGTCGCACTTGTGCCTCTCTGTAAGGTGACGCTCGCTAATCATTTGATCTGTGGCGAGAAGTGGGGATTGATTGACGCTGCGGGCGCAGATAAGCAGACCGGGGCGGCGGTGAGGCTCCTCGTTAATACGAGTAAAAGATGAAAGGTGGCGTTCCCAAGAGGAAACACCGGATCAACAAGAGGGTGAAAGAGATTTATTCAGGCGCACATGTCATGTTGGCTGGGGGAGAAGGAGGGAGGGTTAGTGGGGCAGGGGTGGGGGGGTGAGGGGGGGGGGTAAGACAAAGAGGTGCACACTTGTTTGGGGCGTGGCGCACCCCATTAAATGTCGGGATAAGGTTTTGACAACAACGGGGAATAAAGATGCTTATTATCTTTCAACAAGAACGGCAAACTTTGAGATGTCATGCACAAGCTTTTCGTCCTGTTATGATTTCATATTGGTGCATATTTTTGGTGCATATTTTTGGCGCAAGTATGGAGGATCAAAACTGCCAAAATTCAAAATAAATAAATAAATGACTAAAAGTGAAAATAAAAACGGATATTAAAAATATATATATAATTAAATACAAAAATAAATAAATAAATACATATATATAAATATATATATATATATATATATAAATATATATATATATATATATATAAATATATATATATATATATATATAAATATATATATATTTATATATATATATATATATTTATATATATATATATATTTATATATATATATATATATATATATTTATATATATATATATATTTATATATATATATATATATATATATATATATATATATATATATATATTTCCATTTAAATATTTTTGGGGATTTCATTTTCAAATTATGTTTTTTTTTTGTATCCGTTTTTATTTTCACTATCAGTGATTTTATTTATTTAGTCATTTATTTATTTACAATTTTGGCAGTTTTGGTCCTCCATACCCAAGGGACATCATTGAGTGAGTTTGGATTTACCATTCAAATACCTTATTTTCCTTCTCCACACTTTTCTTGTTCTTGGTTTCATCTGTCCCAAGAATCAAATCAATTTATTTCAGTGATGTTGTAAAAAAGGCAAAAATCATAAAAACCTACCAGCAAGTCAATATTAGTGGACCTAACGTTGAGTTGTATTTCTATAGGAGATGCCCCGAGATGACTTCAGTCCTGAAATACATCATTGGATTTAAATCATATGCACCTCCCCATCAAAACTGACGGTCCAGACAGTCTTGTGTTTTATTTATGCTTCTGTCCATTGGGGGACGACAAGCCACAAAATATGCAAGTGACAGGGCTGTAGCTATCGCCTGTCACGCGTCACGCGTCACGCTCACTCTGGTTATTGGGGCGCCTCCGCCTGCCTTTGGGCCTCATCTGCCTCCATAGTTGTCACAATAGTGCTGTCCCCATTTTTACTTGTAATAAAAGACATTACTGAGGTGTTGGTTGGCATGCAGCCCAATGTCTTGGTGGCCTACATAGAAAACAGCATCGCAAATGTTTGACGTTATCGGGATTCAAGTCTTGGGACATGCACAGTCGGAGATGGCCACAATGTATCCGATCCGCCTTCAATCTCAGGCCAAACTAAACCAAAGCTCCGGAAAGAGGAGACAGAGCTCAAGTCTTGAATATATGATGGGCTGCCTTGGCAAGCGGAACGAGTTTTTCAAAGTTAGCAAATAAAATCAAGCACCCGTCTGAAAAGGTTTTGCAGATTCAGTGAGCTGAGGGACAGTTACAATTCAAGGATACGTTTCCATCGTTTTCCACAAACTACAATCTATGAAAGTAAATTTGTAAGTCCTAAATGAGGAATTTAAATAAATAACAAAAGTTTGGAAAAGCCTAATACTTTTGTCCACACAGGTTTGGTTATTCTTACATGGAATTTGTTGACATACTACCGAAGCGTTCCCCTGCTTTAGCACAGTTCATCATTTGCACTCGTGCATTTCTTCTCAAGCACTGCATACTTCCTGTAATGCCTTCGCATGTGGGAAAGGAGAGCCACATTTGTGCTTTATTAAACACCAAGAGAACAGTAAAACAGTTAGTGAGCACGTAAGCTGCTTGCATCCATACATTTCGCCCAAACACACACACACAGACCCAAAATCGCCACGCATGTACACTAGGGGTGTGCAAAAAAATCGATTCTCATAAGAATCGCTATTCTTATTTAGTACGATTCAGAATCGATTTTCAATGTCCCAAAATCGATTTTATTACAATTATTTTATGCTGTCTTGCCTTTGCCTGTGTGTGCCTTAATTTGGAGCGCTGTTCATGTTGTACCCGGTTTGGCCACTGAAGGGCAGTGTGGTTCCACACGGTCGAATACACTGTTAAGTCTTAGCCACATTAGAGAGTAGAAGGAAAACGTCACGATCAAGTTATTTCAATAAAATATTTTTTTCAGTGTGGAGACGTTTTTTGGAGTGATAAATGTGACGCGAGTAGCGCGCTAATTAGCATTAGCGAGTCCGACTGGAGCAGATCATTAAAATTCCTTGCACATCTATAGATTGAAGCAAAAATCATTGTCAATCAAATCAGTTTGAATCAAAAATCTTTCTGAATCGAATCGCAGGCCCAAAAATCGGAATCGAATCGAATCGTGAGACATTCAAAGATTCCCACCCCTAATGTACACATACTCTAATGATGTGGGCGAGCCCATTTGGTTTGAGATATTTTGTGTTCAAATACATTTGCAGTGTCTTTAAAACATCGTTTAATCATTTTAAGTCTGTTTTAAGAATGAGAAACACTCACACATGGGATCCACATCACCACATTTTCACCTCTTGCTGGTGAAACATATACATGGATTGTTTTTTCATGAGACGGATAGCGATACACACACACGCACGCACACACAAAGCTAAGCCAAGACAGCTTGTGGCCAACTGGTGTGTGCATACTGTAGGCTTGGCCTGCCAGACCTTATTGGCAAGCGATTCTCTGAAAACCTCCTCAAGTGGCTGTTTGGCCTCAGGAAAAGGTCATCATCGGCTCCCTTGTGGCCTTTCCGCTCTAGTTTGGGACCGTGAGTACACGGCTTTCGACATCCACATCTCGGAAGTGATGTAATGATGTTGGAAAGCCCCCGTGCAGATCTGTAGTCAACTGGTTCTTGCCTTTTATCATATTAATAATAGTCTGTATTGAAAATCTAAATATATTCTAAATGTCAGTTAAGAATGTAGATGATGCGCACAGAAGCAGTTGTCTGCTCATTCTATTTGGTATTGGCGAGAAATTGCCGCACGTTCCGGAAAATGTCATGTCCTTGATCTCCTTGCCATGGGGACGGGGGTAGGGGGGGGGGGGGGCTTAAGCGAATGATTTGCAGACACGGGTCCGCAGTCGAGACGGGGGTCTGTGCGCCTCAGATAACACCGCAGCCTTTCATGGGAAACGCGGCCTCGCTTCCTCCTTCCACTAGATCTCAGCTGCGGACTCGATTGGTAATAATTGGATTCATTTAGAGACAGAGATAGGTTCCTGATGATAATGATAACAGATGCGACGGGAGTTAGTAAGCCACTTAAGGGTTCGAGGCCGCTGATTCCCCTGGACAGCTTCTCTTGATTGCAAGATGGAACTGGACAGGAAGGCCACGTTTAATTACAAAGTGCAAGGAGGAATGTGATCCATAAGCTTCTGTCGGGAAGGACCGTTAAGCGTGGAAAACGGTTCAGCTGGAGGGGAGAAATAAGTTCATTCATCATTTTAAGTGCAAGGCAATCAGTAGAGAGCAAATTTGTGATTTTTATTTTTTTTGAAAAATCCTTGATTAACAGAAGGAAAGAAATTACCTAAATTACCAAGACAAGCAAAGTCAGTCAAGAATAGCAACAAACTTCAGCTCGTTTCATTGGGAGACACGAGGGAGAACCAAAGCGGGAAATAAAAAGGAAAACCTTGTAGGAAAAGACTCACAGGAAGTAGAGCGTCTTTCAAGAACGGGGGAGACCTGCCTCGGAGGTGGAGATGAAGCAGATGAAGGTGCAGGAGCGAGCGGGTGAGAGAGAGAGAGAGAGAGATGTGGACGGGGGGAGGGGAGAGAAATATTTAGCAGCAGGAATCAGGAGGTTGTCATGGTGACAGCAGGGTGAGACGAGGGATCGGGAGCGCATGTATTGACACCTTGCATGGCACTTTGACAGATTTGCGCACCATGTCTGCATGCATCCGTGGACAGCACGCAGCCCCCATTCATGACTTCACACCCTAAACCCAAAAGTAGGCAAACGTATCCAAAGAATTTCATCCAGCGTTTGTGTCATAATAGTTTTAGCCGCGATCAACAGAGTTGCTGCTTCTGTTTTGGTTGGTGGCTCCCACTTCCTATTTTTGTTCCATTGCCTTAATCGGATAAACGTCAGCTGCTTTTTGTCATTTTGTCACGTGTGGAGGAAGCTCGCCACTGACTGGTCAAGGACAACAAGAGAGTTGTTTTTTGGGTTTTCAGTCTGACTAACTTCTGCTTTTACTTTTATTACATTTACTAATATTACAATTCAAATGTTGCAGGTGTAGTTGGATGGATGGATGGAAAGATAGATAGATACTTTGCATTCATATTTACACTCATTAATAATATGCAACAAAATGCAAACAAATAGATTGAAGCATTTAACTTTAATCCAAAAAAGAAAAATGAAGATAAAGATTATGCATGTTGGTATGTGCTAAGTAATAAATATAGCCTATATTTACATATTATAATTTACATTGCTATACAATGATGTCATGATAAAGGCTAATATTGCACACCCAACAAGAATGAATAAATCAATTCTTCATTTTGACAGGAAAACAACAAGAGACAAAATTACTCATGAAAATCATTTTTTTTTAACAAAATGAGTACTTTTTCCAAAAAGGATTAGGAACAAGTAAAAACTGATTTACTCCTAGCCTTTCCTTATAACACCATATAATTATTACAATATAGTACTATAGTGCAGCAATAATAATAATAATTGCAAAGATGTTACTATATATACACATCCTTATTCCTATACAGTGGAACCTCGGAGTTTGAACGTCTCGGAACTCGTACAATTCGGACTTTAACCAAAATGTTCTGTTTTGGGAGCTTGGGAACGGATTAATTGCATTTACATTATTTCCTATGGGAAGTTTTTTTTGGAGGTTGAACAATTTGGACTTTGAACACTTCTTAGGAACGAGTTATGTTCAAACTCCGAGGTGCCACTGTACATGTATTATAAGTAGTCTTTTCAAGTTGTCATTGTAAGTTGCAAGTTGTAAATAGAGAATGCTAAAACATAATAATAAAAATACCAAAAATTGTATCACATTTACATTGTATGTTTATATGCGGCATAATATGTAGACATAATAATAGGCTACTAATGTGCACTCAAATTTGAAAGGAATGTAAGACAAAAAAGGAAAGGTAAATATGCTAATCATATAGCCACGTCCTACAGTCAAATTTTTTTGAGGTAACACGAATAGGTAATAGGAATGAGCAGGCGCGCATGCCTGTCCCTCAATACAAACCTCTCAGTGGCTTATTTGAATGACAGGCAAATCCCTTCAAACGGACTCTTCATGCAAAGTCAATTAGCCAAACAATCAGCTTCTGCTGCTGTGGGAAAAAGCATCGCTCCTCGCTCTAAAAGGATTCAATGTTGACATCAACAGATGTTGAGATTTACACCGTATGAGCTCATTTGATGCTGTTGCAACAGATGAGCATCCGAAGCAACAGTAAGCTTTTTTTTGGGGGGAGGAAATATATATATATATTTTTAACAGATTATCTTAACTTGACAGTGAAGGGAATGCATTTGGATAAAAGTATTGGGACACATGTTATTACAATCACAGCAAATTAATGTGGAACAAAATGCTGACTGAAGGAGCCCTCAGAAATCATCCACTAAATGTCTAATATTACTGTAGAAAATTCAGTAAGTATTCAACAACCCCTTAATTTTTTTTTATAATTGCCTATATTACTTGGCAACTATATTTAGACCGCAAGCTATGATCCCAAAACACTTTACATCAGGGTTATAATAGTTTGGGATAAAAAATAAATAAATTTAACACAAAACAACATAAATATATTTAAAGTGAAGCTTGAAGGCTTTTATTTGATATTAAGTACAATGTCATTTGAGTTAGTTTTCCTTTTTAAATCACTCTTTTTTTTTATTAATTTTGGCAATGTAAATGTTTATTTTTATTTTTTATTTCAACTTTAGATATTTCGATAATTTCATTAATTATTATAATGCAGCTTTACATACATCACAATTTTTAAGCATAACTCTATGTGAATAGTTTTTCAGCGAAGAACTGACTGTTTGAAATTACTTGGGGTCTTTTTTTTTTTTTTTACCACAGGGTCCCAAATGGGGACGCATCCCAATTGAACTGTCACTGATGTCGAACACGAGGGTCATTCAAGCACGCTTTCGTGGACCTTGTGTTTTGCACGGGGAAGCTAAATTCCCCAAACGAGCCCAACAACATTTCTTGTGAAGTTTCAAATGAAAACTAATGAAAGCAATCTCATTTCAAAACAACTCTGCTTTGTTAATGATATGCAGTTTACTTTACTGTTGTTTTTGTAGCCACGTTGCGTGCACTCTGTTTCCACTCTCTGGATGCTTATCAGCAAAAAGGCACAGCTCCTGCCTTCTCCCTGCAATATGTTATGTTTCATTAGGTGAGGTGCACTTAAGGGGAATTGCTGCATTTGCAACTTCGGACTAAGTTAATGGGATTGCCTACAATCCAGTCTGATTGAGTTCATCATTTAGCGAATGCAACAACATCACCTGCGCGTCCCACCTGTATTTGCTTGTGTGATCGCAAACGCTCTTGTTTGTCTTTTTGTTCTTTGATGAACTAAACAGGGTGTTGTTTATGCTGCATGTGTTCCGCCGCAAGCGTGACAGATGTGGTACGTTCTTTCCTCATCTCCACGTGACTTTCTTGTGTCCTCAACCAGCCTCCTAGTGTGAAGCTATAAAAACGGTTCCTGGAACTGTTTGGCCGTTGGGGCCGGTCCATGCAAATGTGTTCATGATGTGTGACCTTGCACTGCCAGCAGCTCATTTGCCTGAAGCGCGGCATTGAGTCTCAAAAGACAAATGTTCCCAGATAGGACAAATTGTTGACATTTGAGTGACCTGATATTTCTGTTCAAGTACTGCTATTTGTTCCACCCATTGTGCATGCAAGGCATATATACGTGTGTCTGTTAATTATAGACTTTTTATGATCAACTTGTTAAGATGATGATATTTTAAGTCAAAGTTTTGGCCCAAAGCTAAGATAGGGAGGAGGAGATGAGTTATAATGTTTATTTTATTAGTGTGCCGGGCCCCACATGACAGTATATGGAGGACCAAAAATTCAAAAATAAAAAAAATATGTAGATGATAAGATGTAGACTGACATGTTGATCAACCAATAGGTGAATAGTTCAACCCAAGGACCGCCCTCTCACATTTCATGACTCTTTTCATGCTGGCGGCGTCTGCGGCATGAAATAAATAAATATGAGAGCAGAGCGTTTTTATTTATTGATGGACATTTAATTATATTTATTTTTAAATTTATTTCCACATTTTTAATGTTTATTTTTTTAATCTTGTTCTTTAATTTTGTATTTATTTTTACTTTTTTTAAATTGATTTATTTATATTTCTTGTTTTTAGTTATAATATATTTTATTTCATTTATATTTATTTTTTGTGTTTCATTTTTGAATTATATGTTTTTTATATCTGTTCTTATTTTCACTAGATATATATATATATATATATATATATATATATATATATATATATATAAATAAATAATGTGGCGTCCAAATTGCAGCTTCCACACTCCAATTTGAGAACAGCTGCTATAAGGGACTCATCAGACATGTTACCTGTTGTGTGGGAGGTCATAGGTCGCATATACACACCTCCCCCCTTTGTCAGGGTATTTGCCGTGCGACACGTCCTTGCATGTCACATGAGCTGTCCTCCAACGCTATATGGGCTACTTATCACACGGCTCCAGGGACCACTCCCTCCTCTTGCTGTCTGGCTGCAGCATGGCCGACTGTAAAAGCACCTGCACAGCCGCACCCCTCCCCCACCCTTTCTCTTGATGCAGCCTCGTGCACGTACTGCCCTTCACAGCATCATATATTGAGTTGTTAGTGCCTCGGGCCACGCCCATGTTGTGGATGTTGTCCGTCAACCAAACTGATGGATCCAGTTTCAAGACCACGCTCATGTAACGTCAGCTTTTTTTAGTTTGGCTCCACGTTGATTCCTGCAGTAGCACAAACAAAACACAAAGCTTTGCACTGACTGACTGGGGGAGTTTGTGGGCCCCAAAGGTATTCAAATAAGACATAAGCAAATTGGTGAGAGACAAGGAAGGCAGGAATTGTCAGACACAGCGGGAGACTTGAGAAGGTGACTCCTGGTAGGCTCCTCCTTGTCATTTCATAAAGTCATCATTGCCCCACAACAGGACGCTAAACCGCCGGCCACATTTGAAAGCTTCACGTCCTCATCTTTGCATGTTCCTGCTGTGAATAATAATATGAGGATGTGCTCAGTGAGTGTGTGTGTGTGTGTGCGCGCATTTGTCCCCATCTTATTGCATGACACCAAGGGTGTGTCATGTTATTAGCATTGTGCTACAGGCGCACAATCTGAATGGCGTTGATGCTAATGAAGCAAATGATGGCGGCACGCGGGCGTGAGGCCAAGAATGTCTGATTATAATTATTATTTCGTTTTTACTTTTGTTGTTTAAATTCAATTCGTTTTCATTAGCTTTTAGAGCAGTTTTTTTTAATAAGTATTTAATTAAAAAAAAAAAGCTTTGTTTTAGTTTAATTTTCATTAGTTTTAGTATTAGTTTTTTTTTATATATATATATATATTTCGTTTCTGTGAAGCATACTGAGTTGAGTCGTGTACAAAATGTGTGGTATAAATAAAGCTGCCTTGCCTCTTTGTCAAGTACAAGACAAAACAAAAAAGGTAATTAAGTTGTGCAAAAAACTACAGTTCTCATACGACTGTTTGACCAAAATAAATACTATGTCTAAAATGTATTGTGAATGCTCGTGTATGATAATGGACAAACACGAATGCCAAGAACATTTTCATTATTTCTAGCTTTATTTAGTTTTATGAATGTTAGATGTATTTTCAGTTAGTTTCCTTTTTTTTTTTTAAAGCATTTTTATTTAATTTCATTAACAAATAGGATTTTTCAATTGTAGTCTTAGTTTTGCATCGGCATTTCATCCAAATGCACTTACTGACTGTATAGACTGACAAATTAAATACATTGTCATCGGCATTTTCTAAACTTGATGTAGTATGTTGTGCATTTCTAAATTGTTCGATGTCTTATTAAAAGCATGTTTCATCCGAATACTACAAACATGAAGAATTATAGTTATGTCTATTTGAAAGGAGCCTGTTTTGAAGGGTGGTTATCTCAATGCAAATGAGCTACTTCCCACCCTGACCCCCACGGTGGGGTCAGTGCCGATTACGGCTTTCATTGCCATGGCGATTGGGGGAGGGGCATGTGACAATTAAAAAGTCAATTATCCATAATATCCTCCTTATAACAGCCATCAGTCTAGTTTCTGTAGTTTATACTCAATGGGGTCACAATCACATCTCTATACGAATTGCTTGCAAACAATGTTGTGCTTGTTTATTGAGTGTGACTGCTAGATAAGCCACCATGGGTGGTGAACATGCTTTTAATTTGAAAGGCCTGACGGGATGTGCTATATGCTGATGTTGCCCGTGTTATTGCCTTGCATCTTACGTTGTGGAATACGCCTTGCCCTCTGTTGAACCCTTTTTTGCGCAACTAACGAAATGCTTCGGATGAACGCGCCGGGCGATGCTCACTCGGCGAGAAACAAAGACAGACGGAGCCACGAGAACATGGCGTGGCGCATCGATTACGGGAAATGAATGGCTGAGTTTCCACTGAGTAATATAACACAAGTAACAAAAGCACTGAAATCATAACCAAGAGCGAACTGGAGGTCGATTATTATTATTATTATTATTATTTTTTTTTTTATGAATCTCCTTTCATTACTTCCTACTTTCCACAGTGAGGAGCAGCTGGAAGGAGAGATTAGCATGTGCTGATACACGCGACAAGCACACCGATCCACGCTTACATAAGAGTGACACCCCACAGCTTGTACTGGCCACTGATCTCATTACCAGATCTCTCCCGTTTGCTTCTCAGCATGCTAATTATTTGTCATCGTTTTTCTCCCGCTACGAATTTTTCAAATGTTTTGTAGCTTCATCAATTTTCAATTGTGATCGCACGCTGGCGCTGCTTTTCTTTTGTTCGAGTCTCTCCATTCAGCCTCTCTATCTGCATCTTCACGGACGTGTTTATGAGTCCACTCCATCCTCCTTCAATTATTCACCTTCTCTTTTATTCTACCGCTCTCTCTTTAGGGAACAAACAGTATATAAATAAATCACAACAGCCATGGTTCTTTTAACAGTGGGAGACAATTCTTCATATTCGGAAGTCTTTGGGAACGCCTTGCTTATGTTTGCTTGGATAAATCTGAAAACAGTTTCGACTCATGCATTTTTGATTAGCTTAAATACTTGCTGTGATGTCTTTATGTTCCTTCTCTGTATTTAATATGAAGGCCTCTCGTATTGTGTGAATAAAGCCAGACGATGCTGGCAACAGATGAATGAGCAGGTGAACGTGCATGCGCATATGTAAGCGATAGCGCATTCCTGTTAGTGTCCGTGTTTCAATTACTGATGTACAAGAAGGGAGGGTGGGAGGGGTGAAGGGATGCTGCATGGAGACGGTGTTGTCATGGAAACCACAATAGAGCCTGAGTAGGCGTTTGCCCTTGTGGCTCCTCTGACAACCTTTGTTTTCTTTCTTCGGTATTTACCGGTAAGTTCAATGAAATGTGTGGGCTCGGGCGGGGTCTTTAGAGACACTGTCAAGTGAACTCAGGAATGTGCTTCTCAATTATTTTATGTTAGACTCCCCCCGCCCCCAACTCTTGCAACTATAAATAGTATATTTGTCTATAACATTGTTGTAAGTTTACCTCTGCAGATAATCTAATGAGAGCTACTGCCACCTACTGTAGTGGATGTGCAATTACATTTTATTGTAATGCGACAAAAAAAAAAAAACGGAAAATTATGTAGTACTCAGCTGTGGCGATATAGTGTTAAATTGATTTCCACAATTGTACTTTTTCTGATTTTTTTTTTTAACCGGTTCCAAAATGTGGCCTAATGCATAAGTCACTCCACTAACATTGTCTAACAAGGTGTGTCTTGGTTAACATCAGGAATCATCCTGCGACATGCAGCTAGCTAGCTAGTAGCTATGCCTGGCTACACCCCAAAAATGCATCTTCCTGTCGGATGCTTTAGAGCGCCTCATTGTTGGCTCATGGGTGTGCGCATATCACGTGGAGAAAGGCGTAATAGTGAGCACAGGGCTACAGGCTGGTGTGGCTGCTTTAGAGCGCCTCATTGTCACGATGTGGAAAAGCCACCACTGGAATGTATTCCTGCCACCAGAGCCTTTAAGTGGATATATTTTTGTGGCTGAAATGTGAAGTTATATTCAAGCATAAGCAAGCTGCTAAACAAAGTAGCAGCCATTTTTCCAGGTCGCTAGCTCTTGTGCTGATATGCAAATGACAGTATTGACGAATGTAGCTTCAGATCGGCATCCTTCTTTCTAGCTGGTAAATTTCCATTAGGTGATGACCGTGGATCATTAGCCTTGAAACACAATCTAGTAACCATGAGGGAGTGACTGCATTCCCACTGTGCCATAAACCCGGTTTCCATTAAAGTTGCAGATATTGAATTAATCAGCCGGATTGCATATTGGCCTCACCAGAGTGCTTCGCTAGCAGTTTATTCAATTGACAGAGAGAAGGGAATGGAAGAAAGCTTTTAGCGTCGGGATGCGAGAGGTGAGAAGAAGAAATGGATTCAAAAGCAGACAGGAAAATGGATCCTCATTGTTTCTCAACGCTTGCACGGCTGCTGGAAACGCTTTGATGAAACATTAAAAAGGCTCCCGGGGGGGACATAATCTTCCACATGGCAAATGACTGCAGACAGAAATGAGTGGTAAAACAGCTGAAGCAGGTAGCCGGGCGGTGTTATTCCAAGTGATTTGTGGTATTTTTCTGCCAGCGCCACTCGCACTCGTCTCACTGCAACAGGCTCATGCATTAAGTATGATGCTGCCAGGGAGAGGGGAGGGGAGGGGAGGGGGAGGAGGCGGTTGGGGTTGAGGGGCGAAAATAACAGGTATGGATGGACAGACTCGGTCTGGGACCAAACCGAATGCACATGGCAAGGGGTGCAGATGAATTATGGATTTGGGTGAAATTAGGGCAAATTGCATTACAGGAAGCGGATTTATATGAATAATTCAGTCTACTGGTGCCCCCCCCCCCTAACACACCAGCATCACCTTGTTCCCCCTCCTTGCTTTTTACCACCCAGTGACCCTCATAATATCTGAATGCGAGGCCCCGTAAAACTCGAATTTCATTGTTTACGTCAAAATCAGCTGCTCTTTCCCACGTTGTTCTCGACAGACAGAAGATGAGGGGAGGGCAGACATGTTCTCATTTATTTTTCTCCGCTCTTCCGTTCCGCGTCTTCTCCCTGTACACATCTTCACAGCTTGAGGAGATTAAAATTTGAACATGACAGCACACGCGGCCTCACACACGTTTGGTTTAACGCACACAAACGGCAGCACATCAAAATGGCGAAGCTTTCCGGAATCGATTTTGATGACTCACTGTGTTACTGCAATACACACTCATCTCGTCACCTGCTCGCTGTTTTGTCATTCATGTGCATGTTTAGTTGACAACATGAGCTCATCTGTTTTGATCTTGTGAGGCGCATGCCGCCCTCCTCCTCAGATGAAAGAGTCTTAATTAGCTGGAAGCACCTTTGTGACGCCCAACACGTCTACTCGATGCCAATTACAAGCTTTTACAAAATAAAAACAGACTCCATTCCTAATTGGTGATAAATGTCCACAAAGGAGCACAGCATTTAAACCGAAGAGTGACACTCCACAACACCCCCAGATTAGATCGATTAGTAATAAAACAAGTCTGAAAAAAAAAGAAAAAGTTAATCGATCACTGATTCAATCAGAAGATGGAGCAATATATGTATTTTAAAAAAATAAATAAAAATAAACATACCCCCAAAATATTGATAATCACTAAATATAGCATGCAATGTCTTATTTCGAGTCGATCATTGACGCCATTGATCGATTGGGGAAAATTAAGGCATTACAGCCGATCACTGATTTTACATAAAAATGCAAAATACCATCCAGTCCCGATCCAGCTGATCTGATATCGGTGTAAACTAAAGTCTAGCTTCAAGTCTTTGGTGGCTGGAATACATCACACCATGTCATCACGGGGCTTTTCCTCACCGCTGACAACGAGGCGCTCTATCGCAGCCATGCCAGCAGGAAGCACCTGTCCACACACTAGCTGTCAAGTCAGACACCCCCCACCCCCGACTCCTCCGCCTTGTCCCTGGCGTGCGCGCAGTCCCTGCCGAAAATGAGCCGCTTTTAAACAGCCACAGATTATCCGAAGGGAAGATGTATTTTTCGAGTGGAGACATTACTGAACTACATAGCTGTGGACAAAGACATTTAGGTTTTACTGGGGAAAGAATCACAAGTGCCGGTCTCCAAAGTGTCACAATGCCGCCTAAAATGAGGAAAACTGGAAAACAATTCAGCATATTGGTCCCCATTTTAACATAATGTCACTATACCGCACGGAAACCTCACAATTCAGTATGTATAATTGATAATAATCTGGAAATATCATCATGTCCATGTAGAGAAAAAGAGTACAATTACAACAGTTTTTTTTTCTTTTTTGCTAAGGTCGTCAGAATGGAAGATATTTGAAAAAATAGTTTTTTTAAACTAAATAAATTATGTATCCATTTTAAATATTGATGCTGAGTTTTGTTTAATTAATATTTAATTAATATAGGGATTTTCTCCCACAGGCGTCGTCTTCCTTTTTTTCCCCCTCCAGAAAACGATTCGTCGACACACCTTGTTGGTACGAGTGGAAAAATGCCGTTAGGAAATGTGATAGAAAAAGCAACCACACCCTCCAATCTCATCTCCGCACTGCCGGATCCATAAAACCCCGCCCCTCCCCCCACCCGAACCCCCATGACTGACTGGCTTCTGATGGCACCCTTGACATTCCAGCTGTGATAATAGTGTTTAAAAGCACTCAGGAACATGCTGATGGGTCATCACAGCGGTGGCAGGCGTGACCTTTGAACCTGCCCAATGGAGCAGCTAACGGGAGCGGGATTGTGCGGGGTGGCTGAGGTGAAATGAGGCAGATGTTGCATGTCACGCGGCACATTGCAGCAGCTTGTCTCACGCGTGTTTGGGTGCATGTATCCACCTTCTGCTGGATTGGATTGTGTATTTGTACTCTAATGCACACACGCAGTTGGTACAAGACAATTGTTTCGTCACACTGCGTGCTTGCATTATTTTTATAATCATACATTTTTTACTTGCACATAGGCTAAAAAAAACCCCTCCATTATTGATTTGGGTACATTTGCAGCTCCAGGATTGGCTTTAAATCTATAATCACTGCCTACTTTTAGATTAGATCCCATCAAGCCATTTTCTATTGCGCTTATCCTCATTTGGGTCGCAAGCGAGTTAGATGTTATCCTAGCTGAGTTTGGGCGAGAAACGGGCTCAGCCTAGACTGGTTGCCAGCTAGAATTTACATGCATATTACCAATTATGTAAATTAGGCAAAGATGTCCTTTTGCAACTTCTAATAGACAATAGCTACTTTCCTTACTGGGGAGGTGGCAATACTGTCCAAATGGGCGTGTTGTCTCTATGTCTGATTTTAACTACAGCACTTTGTTCTATTTGAGGTTGTCTTTAGCCCTATAAAGCCTGAACCATGAAATATATGAGAGAACATTCTAATTCTTTGTATATAGAGTATGTATTGGTCCTTTTGAACAAACAAAAAAAATATATTTTTTTTTATCAACTTCCACATATGACTTTTGATTTGTGTCATATTTGATACATCCGGTCACAATGCTTTAAATTCGCACATTTATAACTGTCAACAATATCATTACAAACAGACATATCAAACATATTAGTATTTCCAAAAATCAGAAAGAACATTTTCCACTATTAATAAGTGTAGATGTCTCTCCTTTCTCAATTGGGGCGATCTTGCAAGGTCGCTGGAAAAGCCATCAGCTGGTTGATACTGCCCTCTAATGGTTTATCTGTGCAATGCATGTGTCGGAACATATACGTCATGGTTTTATTGGGAAAAATAATATACTCATGAAATAGAATATGATACGTTTGGCATTATATGTGCTCTATTTAAAAAAAAGTTTGCGTCATATCTTATAGATGCTAGGTGTGCAGCCTTCAAGCTGCCGCAGGAAAAAGTGAACAAATGAGAGCACATACTGATTGGAAGCTTTTCCAATTGCACGTGCACAATGTGTGTGTGTGTGTGGGGGGAGGGGGGGGGGGTGTCTGTGTGTCTGTGTGTCTGTACGGGAGGATGGATGGGATTAGTGTCACAGATGTCATCCTTTATGTCATTCCTTCTCCATCCTGTTCCTCGATTCCGCCTCGCCCTCTTCTCCTCCACTTTTGCACTTACATATCCTGCCGTTCTTTTGTGGCATCCTTCCACAAGGCAGGCCAGCCACTTCAATGGCTCATTTAATCCTAATGCTGCCGATTCAAACGCCCCCATTAAGGCTCCAGCTCTTGCTTGGTCGTCCATTTCGCCTCATTTGGGTCCACTGATGTTGACAATTGAGGCAGCCCCGCCTCCGTCTCTGTGCTTTGCACTCCACTGTGTGACACTGAAATCTTCACATTGATGAACTGTAATTAGCCCACCAGTCAAACAGCCTCCAGTCCTCCTCATCATTTTCCATCCCTCTCTTAAGCGACCTCCCCCCACTCTCCAAGGTCATGGTGCACTCTTGTGGCAGTGCCAACGTGCGGCTCTCCAACAGGAACAGGAACTCCAACAGCGACAAGTGCGCGACTGCCAAATAAGCGCCCTTGCGCTCTTATCACGGCTTTCTTTTGTCTCTTCCTTTTGAAGGTGGTAATGGTGGTATGTGCTAACAGCTCCTTGTGTGTGATATGGAGTGTTGCAAACAATCAGCGGGCTGCCCCTCGTGGTGCCACGAAGGGGGAGGATACGGCTAGGACCGGCTCCAATGTACAGATGGAGGATGGATAGGATCCTAGCAGGGGTGGTTTGCCACACAGGAAGCCATTAATACAGTCGAGGTCCTCAATAGGTGGATTCTGGACCGGACCCAGGAGAGATTTATTACAAGATTATAGCTTTACAAATCTTGATCAGCTTTTATGGTCGACACAAGTCACATCACATGGTTTAATATTTAGAGCATCTTTTTGAGTGGAGGAAGCGGGTGAGCTATCAAGCAGTGAGGTGAGAAGTCCAAGGAAGCAATTTCATCACAAAAAGATAATATCATAAGTCAGTGCAAAACGGACATGCGACTTACGCCCGTTTCCATCCGCTCTTCTTTTACGAATATGCGCCGCGAGAAGACGTTGTAGTGACGGAACTTTGGGACAATGGGGAGTTCCAGGTGGGAATGTTGGTTTGGACGGACTGAACGGAAGTAGTTTATCTTGTTGGCTTCCCTCCCGCATGTAAGTCAAATGTGTCGTTACATTGTGAGCTGATGTTAATAAAGCCATCCAAAATTGCATTCAGGTTTTTTTCTTTAATTAATTATAAAAAGAATCGTGTTTCTTTGTCTCCCCAAACATATCTTACGTTATCATCCGCCATTTATTGTGACTACAAACGTGCGTGTGACGTAGTATCAGTCAAAACGTGCAACGTATATCCGGTCTTGTAGTCTTTTTTTTTTTTTTTTTAATGCTTTATCAAATTGAAATCAAAAGCCAAACATGGTAAACATTAAGCAAACAAACATCATCATAGTACACAACAATCTCACAATAACAGTAAAGGAAAAAAATATGTCTGGTCTTGCGCCAAAATACGCATTTTCTTTTTTTCGATACGCTTCAAAAACCACCCCCTCCAAGCGTAAAAAAAAAAATCTCTTTTTTTTTTGGGTGTGAATTTGGGGCTTTTTTTCTCTCTCTCTAGCGTTTCCATTTAGTTTCTTTTTCGCAATTCTTGAAAATTTGAATAAAAATAGGTGGAGGGAAACCCACCTATGGTTGGTCAGATTTGCAGACAAGAGTGGACCCAAATAAAGGCAGGTGAACAGGGATAATCTCCCAAAAAGTATCTTAGAATCAAAATAACAATGTGTTTAAAAAAAAACAAAAGGCTAAAGGCTCGTGCCATTTGACAACACTGAATCGACACAGACTCTCAATGAAAGAATCTAGGGTGTGAAATACAACTTGACAAGGCAAAGGACGCACACAGACATGAAGCCTAGAGGGAGGTGATTGGTTGACGCAAGGAAGGAGTTGACAAAAAACAGGTGAAGAAGAAGGGACGTTGGGGGAAAAGGCATAGAATTGAAAAAAGTCCACTCAAGAGTATACAAGTTGCATAACACAGAATTAACTCAAAATGATCACATTCAATCATTTTTCTTAAAGATTTTTAAAGTCCCTTTAAAGAAAAACACATTTGAGACGAGCAGCAACCATGCCAAATTTGACATAAGTCGTGAAAAATAGCTTCATCCCTACAATTTTGTACTCCATAATTCTCAGCCTTTGCATGTTTTTTTCTTCCTTTTTAGGAATTATCATCAAACATGTACACTGTTTGTAGAAAAAAAAATCAGAATGTACTTTAACATTGATTATGTTTTCAATTTCCAGAACATTTTAGCACAACAAACATTAATGTGAATGTAAAATTTGTTGTAAATAGTCCTTCAAGTTTAATGTGAAACCAAGCAATACAATTATTACTATATTTTTTAAATATTATATGATTCAACCTTTTTCTTTTTAAAACTAGTATCTACTTCATTTCACAGTCATTTGGTGATTATAAATGAATATTTATGAATATTATGATATCCAAACCAGACATTATCCTGAAATTGCTCTCTTGAACCTTTAAACAAAGTCACCTGCAGCTTATAGTCACTGGGCCACTTCATCAAGTAGCCTACACTTGCACAAATGAGGTCGGATATTACAAAATAATAATGTTACGTTTTGATTGACACTCAACAGCATCCGTGCACACTTCCAACTTTGCAACACCACCACCAGGAGGACTCATGTTCCTTTAATGATCATTAATCATTCATTCATTATTTGTGTACTGTATGTACACATATGTCCATCTCTTTTTTTTTTTTTTTGTCTTTCTGTCCAGTTCATCCGTATGTGCCACTGGACATGTACTGGTAATTAATGAAATGGCGATCAAGTCTATTGTTACAGTCATCTCTTCATTGGTGTTTTAACTCCGAGTCTCAGTCTGTCTATAGGTCCGACCACATGGTGCACGCTCATGTTTCTCCCATTGTGACACATGGCCCCCGCTAACCCCCCACCTAACCTCCATTCTCTTTTATGTGGCAGAAAGAAGACCAGCGGGAGGGCACGAGGGGCGCAAAGGCAAGCCAAACGACGAGGCCTCCAGTAGTGTGCGTGCGTGTGTGTGTGTGAGGACTTACTTGGATGGGACAGTGAGCAATGGCTCCCGTGCAGCGACAGCAGGTTGGCAGTAGGAGGCGGTGCTCGGGCCTCCTGCTCCTCGTCCTCCTCGGCTTCCTCGGCTTCCTCTCCCTCGCAGTTCAGCCCAGCCAAGCAACCATACACATTCCCTCCAACTGTGAGTACACCATGATGTCATTTTGCAAGACGGATGCTTGAGAATTCACCCCAATTTTTGTGTTAATTAAATGATGTTGACTCATCAAATGTGTTAATAATTATCTTTCACCGCTGTTACTCGTCAGGGCTGGATTATTGTGCTCAAAATTGGAACTCCTTTTTCTTCCTCATCCGGTTGTGCGTCTAATTACGTTCTAACGGATCCTGTCATGGAGAATTGATTAGTCCCACTATTGATCTGGTTCCTCTGAGCAAACCAGAATCTGATTGAGGAGTAATTTAATCAACAATGGGATTACTTGAGGAAAAACAACGGCGATTTGACCCTTTTGATTCTAAGATTGCCTCTTCCGCTTTGCCAGGGATGAGCAAATTAAATGCTTAGGGGGCTGCAATTTTTCATGAGTGCACACTTCCTAATCACATCAATGACAAAATCACTGTTTTAAATGCAACAAAATAACCACTGATTGTATTTTTTTCCAGTGGAAAAGGCTCTCCTGCATAAAAATTACCATTCAAGGACGGCACAAAACTGAACAAGCAACCAAACCAACAAGTGCAACAACTATGTACATTTTTGCCCACAAAAATCATCTCACTCCAAATGTTAATGTTATTGATGACTATGCGTTTCTTGAATATCATTCTAAATCCACAAAAAAATTATTAGACCTCTAGTGTAGGGCAGTGTAAGACCCAAGCACAACTAAGATGTCTGCCATCTAGTGGTGATTAGAGATATTACAACTTTGTCAACTATGGATTTGCACATATCCAAAAATGCAACACAACTCATCTCATTGCGTTTAATAAGGTTACGGCGAGTGGTAGATGATATGAAGGAAGAGGAAGCGTAGGTAGATGTGAAAGGTCAAGGCGCCCCTTTCATTTCAAATTGCCATCTGGTGAGTGGTGACATGTCAATGAGAGTCAGTGATAATGATCAATGTGTTCGAACGTGTGTCGGGAGGGGGAGGGGGGGGTGAAACATGAAAATGTGTTCTGTGACAATAGCTCACATTTACAATCATTACAAAACAAAATACAGTGGTGCTTTGAGAGATGCTCGGCAGATGTTTTGCTTTGACCTGTGAGCAAAAATATGAGATATGATTGCTGAATGATGGCAGTGAACTAACTAACTCAACTCACTTCACAACAAGCAGCAGTAAAGCAAGTGGTGAACAATACTTGAAAAAAAAAAAAAAAAACAGGCTTCCATCTAATTATTGCCATTCCCAGTTGAGGTTTACAATTCAACTAAACACAAAATTAAAAGTATGTTTATTTTAAATACACTTATCACTTCGTTTTACACACAGTATGTCAGGTTAGCCTAATGCTAACAAACAATATAAAACACCCCCTAGACAGGCTAACCAGTAGGATTAGCGTTGTGCTGTTGCATCTCAAGGCACCACCATATTTCCCCATTTAAATCAATTTTAATGGAAGTCATATGTTCCCGGAGTCAAACCATTATAAAACACTCACTAAATGTGAAGTTTGTTAAAATCCTAAAATCTAATACCATTGAATTAATAAATCAATTATAAAATAACTGAAGAACAAAATCAAGTTTCAGGAAGATGCCTTACTGATAATTGGAATGTTTCTGTGTATTGTATGTTTCTTTTCCTATTCCTGATCTGTATATTTCCTTCTATTTACAGTTGTACTGCAGCATGTGAAATGACAGCTGTCTATCTAACATTTAGATATTTAAGACTCTCTTGAGTACTCTAACTAAAACATTTTCTTCTCACGCCTGCTCTCTTGCCTTCACTGTGGACAACAAAAGACCACATAATTGACCGTAAGTGCTTTTAATGTTACTCACCGATATTTGGTAATGTAGGTGCTGGCAAAGCTGCTTGTAAACACTTTTGTTATGCCGCTGGGGTTATTTTCCATTCAGTGGTAGGTTAAAAAAAGAAAAGGAAAAAAATGGTGGTGGGGGTGTTTACACTTTGCTGCACATTAGAGAATCCAGCATTTGTTGTTGTGCTTGTGTGTCTGTGTGGATGTTGAGCCATTTTCTGTGTGTGTGTTTGTGGTCATGTGGGCAGCACGGGGAAGTAAAAGCGCCACCCTCCTCTGCACAGCCCCAAGCCTGAACTTTAATTTGATCAAGAAGGGGCTTATTAGCTTTCATTGCATTCCCTCACTCTCTCACTCTCTTCGTCTGCTGAACCTTTTGTCGATTTTCTGTCTCTGTCGGTTGCCGCATCATCGCTGTGCATCGTTCTGCTCGGCTGCCACGGCAACCCCTTTATCCTTTTGTTGGCTCGCTCTACATCTTACTTTCCTTTACCTGACTTAAGCTCTCTCTTGCTGCTGTCAAGTCACTTCTTGAAACCCATTCCAGATACAGACTCAATTATTAACCCACTGGCTACTTTAAAATCGATACACCTGCACCAGTGCAAATTGCGGCCTTTACGAGGACAATACTCCTAACATTAGTTAGTTAGTACATCTTTTATTTTTTACTTTAAAAAAACAACACCTTTTCCAATTAAACTGTACAGGTTATGTAAGTTCAATAGCTAAATACGTTTTGAAATGATTTATCTTGGTCTCTTTTTTTTTAAGATCATAAAAAGCTAGCATCTGAAAAGTGGTGTGTAGATTATTTAAAAAAATAAATGAATATCCATGGTAAAGTCTGTGACAGTGACAACAGTGGCAGGCAAAGATAAGCTTCCTCTCACGATGGTCCTCTAAAATCCCCCCTTCACATCCCTCTTGAATTTTATTGCATCCATTTCCTCTCATCTCAAGCAATTTCATCCTCAGCCTACATTACTCCTTCTCTTGGGACTCTTTCCTGGTCCTATTGATTGAATATATAGCTATTGGCAGCTGTTAACCTAAAAATGATTGGTGTCTCTGCGCCTTCTGGTCATACGGATGCATGCATTACTCTGGGGTAATATGCATCAAAGCGCCAGTTAATGCACGCGTAATGAAATAAATAAAATACTGCAGCGCTCCCATATGATGATGGTTCCTAATTTATAAATAGGTATTAACATAATACAATACACATTAAATGCTTTTAAAATCAAGTTAATTAAAATACAAGTTCATGTTACCCCCAGACAGAATATTCGATAACTGGTCGAGAAAATATGAATAACTAGTAATTTGGTAAAGTAATCAAGCTCAATGTGTGCGGTGTTTTGAGTTAGGAGCACGGTTACAGAAAGGATTAATGTGTGATCTCAGGTGCGTTCATCAACATGTCCTCATTACAACCATGTGTGTTTTTGATCCTTGCAGTCAAGAGGCCTCCTGTTATCATCACACAGCCCGAGTCCGTCACCATCTTCAGCGTGGAAGATCTTGTCTTGACCTGCGAAGCCTCTGGCAACCCGCTGCCCATGTTCGTATGGACACTCACTCACTCACTCACTCACTCACTCACTCACTCACTCACTCACTCTTGAAGAATGTCTCTCACTCTCCCACTCTCAATCTCTCACTTGTTCAAACTCCCTCATTCACTCTTTTGCTCTCTCACTCTAATTTACTCACTCTTCTTTCATTCACTCTACACTGTCATTCTCTCTCACTCGGTCACTCACTCATTCACTTGGTCACTCACTCACTCTTGAAGAGTGTCTCTCTCTCTCCCACTCTCAGTCTCTCACTTGGTCAAACTCCCTCATTCACTCTTTTGCTCTCTCACTCTAATTTACTCACTCTTCTTTCATTTATTCTACGCTGTCATTCTCTCTCACTCGGTCACTCACTCACTCACTTGGTCACTCACTCACTCACTCTTGAAGAGTGTCTCTCACTCTCCCACTCTCAATCTCTCACTTGGTCAAACTCCCTCATTCACTCTTTTGCTCTTTCACTCTAATTTACTCACTTTTCTCTCATTCACTCTACGCTGTCATTCTCACTCACTCGGTCACACTCAATCACTCACTCGGTCACTCGGTCACTCACTCACTCACTCACTCACTCGGTCACTCACTCACTTACTCACTTGGTCGCACTCAATCTCTCACTCGATCACTCACTCGGTCACATTCAATGTCTCACTCGGTCACTCACTCGGTCACACTCAATCTCTCACTTGGTCACATTCCCTCATTCACTCTTTTTCTCTCTCACTCTAATTTACACACTCTTCTCTCATTCACTCTACGCTCTCATTCTCTCTCAATCACACACTCGCTGTCTTTCTCTCACACTCCAAGAATGTCTCTCACTCTCCCACAGTCCCTCTCTCATTTGTCACATACTCTCTCTCTCTCTTACTCAGACTGTCTCTCACCTTCCCACACTTTTCCTCTCACTTTGTCACACTCGCTTATATTCTCACACTCTCTCACTTGCTCTCATTCACTCTTACACTGTTAATCTCTTTCACATTCTCACTCTCTCATTCATTCATTTACTCACTCACTCTCACTCTCTATTGCCCTTTGGCTGTCACTCACTCTCACACTAACTCAATCTGTCTCTCCTACTCACTGTCATGCAGTCTCACTCTCACTCACTATCACTCTCTCTCTCTCTCTCTCATTATGCTAACGCACACACACACACATACACACTGATCTAGACTCAGGGTGACTTTCAGTCTCCGTGTTGATTAGTCCATCATGAGAGGAAAGCAGCTCTCTGTCACAATTCTGTCATCAACAAAGGACAAATGTGGCAAAGCAATCTTCCCAAGTGGAAGACTGCAGTGGTTGCCAAGTAAAGGATGAATATCACAATTAGACTTAATAAGCTCGAGAGTCCCATCAGGGATTAAATTTATTTGCGTCCTCGAATTTAGTCACATAAGGGCATGTAGTTATTCAAGTCAAAATGTTTTGTGATTTTATTTTTTGGCAGTTTCCGATGGACGAAGGACGGAGAGGAGTTCGACCCAGGTACTGACCCAGAACTCAAGGTGACTGAGCGTTCCGGATCCTTCGCCTTCTACACGCTCAGCAACACGGTGGACTCCCTGAAGCAGTACCAAGGCAAATACGTGTGCTACGCATCCAACGAGCTTGGCACGGCCGTCTCCAATGAGGCCACGCTCAACACTGATGGTGAGGAGCCAACCGAGATGATCACAAAATACTTACTGACCAGTTAATACAAAATATATTTAAACACTTAGGCCTTGTTGGATTTGTATTACCCTTTCAGCTTGTCTATAACCATTTTTTCTATGTGCAGTACAGACATAGTCTGTAAATCTTTTCGGCTTCTTTTACTGCATAAAGTTTTTAATATCACTTATTTTCATTAAAATAAAGTAGGCTTATCCATTCGTTTGTTTCCCATCAAATTTCAGTTTATTTGCTCTATGCCCAGGTTGGAAAACAAGCTCAAAAATGAAAATAAATAAATAAATAAATAAATCAGAACCACTTTTTTTTTCTCCTTACATTGCTGTCAGTGAATTTTTCTATATGGTTAGCAGAGTCTTTTTCCACTAATTGAAATCAAAATTGCTTCATTCACTTGCTCCACTGGAGTGCAGTAAACCATTAAACGCCTGTTTCATAAACTAAGAATATGACGTGAAATTGCTTCCTTTGCCCCAAAATTTGATTTTGTATTCTGGTGGGAATCATATAAAACAAAAAACAACAACAAAAGTTTTGATTCTAAAACAAGAGCCATTGTACGCAAATTGTTTGATTCAGCTCAAATTAAATCAATGAAATTTTTTTGGGGGGGGGTTTCAATTGGTCAAATGTAGCCACCGTAAAAAAAAATTTGATCTTGTTAATATAGCAGTTTAAAAGATCTGAAATTGGAAATGACAAAATCATACAAAATACGAGACATTTCAATTATGCTTGCATGAATAGATGCAAATGAACAGCACAAACCGAAGAGGTATTATTTAATTGATTTAATATGTCAAATTAGTACTACACAAGCCTGATATATGTGAAATATATAAGGGATGTTTGAGCACTCCTGCAAACGAGCTCGTGCAAGCTAATTGTCTGTTTAGAGGCAATAGCATGGCCGTGTGATGTTGAGTTGTCCTGCTTTCTAAACAGCTCATTTGTTACTATATGAAGACTCACACTGGGACAACAGGGCACCGTCACCTAGAACATAATTAACATGCAAGAACATGATAATCAGCTACAAAAAAAAAAAATCACAGACATACACGAGCGCACACATATGCAAGCCCCTGGACAAGTGTAATGCAAAAAGGACCTTTGTGTTATCCATCCACCGATGTGGCTGGATCTCTCCAGGGCGCCCTCCTTCACTCACAGTTTCCCTGACAACCGTTTCCCCAGAAACACTCGTGAGCTGATGTCATGCAAAGCCCTCTTCAGTGGCTCCCGTGGGGTTATGTGCGATGAGCAGAGGGGAGGCACGAAGCAAATATAGCACGAACAACTCCCAAATCACATTGTTCCACTTCCTCACGACAAACGAGGCACTTTCGTCTATGTATTCGTCCCCACTCCTTGTAAATGATGAGGGTCAAGTCTTGTTGCCAGGTGATGGCGACATGAAAGAATTCTGGCTTCAGATACAGGTGACCAGACAACTTTTTTTCGAAAAACAAGCTGTTGGTCGTCTGATTTTTTTATTTGACATGAGAGTAAAAATTTGAGATATAAGTGCTGCATGGTGGCAGTGAACTCAACTCACTTCACTACAAGCAACTGTTTGACAGCTAGTGAACAATTCCACACAAAAAAAGAGGCTTCAAGTTGTTTAAAGTCATGTCATGCCCAGTAATGTGTAAATATAATTACACATTGTGTCTTTAAAACAATCATATAGCTTATAATAAAGTCATTTTAGCTTATTGCTAATATGCAAAGCAAAATACCATAGATGGGCTAAAGAATAGCATCTGTGTTGCGGTGTCACAACACTTTTAGCAAAGGATTTAAAATGTGGACAGATAACAATACTCAGGCATATAAGTAAGATCTATTTTTAATTTTATTATTATATTATTATTATTATTATTATTATTATTATTATTATCATTATCCTTTGTGAATAATCACTGCAACTTACTGAGTCAGATGTGAAATTCCTCTTCATATGTGCCGCTATGCCTGTGACACAAAGTGGCTATTGAATTAAAGCTAAAAATATGATTTAAACAAATTATTTACATTCTATTTAAATAACTCATCACTGCGTGTTGAAAGTACAACATTATAGAGTGTTATTTTTCTTTCAAAAAGCACATTACCACAATTCTTTTGTTGATTTTCATTTGGAAGGCTGGAACGGATTAATGGCAATTCCATTCATTTCAGTGGACAAAGGTAATTTGAGATACAAATGTTTTGAGTTACATATGTGGTCAAGGAACTAATTAAATTCTTATGTCAAGGAACAACTTTACACATAAAACAAAGATGGTTGTTTACATATACAAGAGTGTGGCACTTCTCTTCTCATGAGTAAGCATTTCCTCTTCCTTGGCGCCCTTCAGCTCCACCATCCCAGCAGAAAGAGAAAAAAGTCCACGTGAAGTCTGAAGAAGGAAGCAGTATTGTTCTGAAGTGCAACCCCCCACAGAGCTCCATGGAGCCCATCATTCACTGGATGGACTGGAGTGAGTATACTACCCGTTGATTTCATTTCTATCGACTTGTTCTGTTGACAATCCCTCGACAATTCAGCTGAATATTGTGGCTATGGAGTGTGTATCATAATGGACTTTTATTTGATACTGTACATTCCTGCTGTTTATTTTCTTCATTTTTGCTCTTCCGTGAAGTATTAACAATGTTTACAAGCAAATGCCCCCACTTGTGTCCTGAACGTAATCAGTTCTCAATTGTTTATTTTTGACAAAGAAACCTATTCTTACAAGTGTATACTTGTAAGTCTCATACTGTGGTCTCATCTTTCCTTGCAGAGCTCCGTCACATCCAACTGAGTGAGCGGGTGGTGGTGGGCAAGGATGGTAACCTGTATTTTGCCCACCTGAAAACCACGGACAGCAGGGATGACTACACCTGCAATGTCCAGTATCTGGCAACTCGCACCATTCTGGCAAAGGAACCCGTCACTCTGACCGTCAACCCCTGTAAGTTTCACTCAAGTTGACAAGATCAACCAAAGATCAAAAACCTTAACCCGATTTCGACTTTCAACTTAAGCATCTTCTATTTAAAAAAAAGTACCCTATTGTACCTAAAATGTGTGCACAAATGAATTCCAAATCATTGTCATTGACCCAATAAGTGGACCCAATCATTGAATGTAACCTAGCAACAAGGCGTGGGGGCATCATCTCTTTCACACTGGGAGGTGTCTGCCAACATCTGAAGCTCAAGCAGAGCAGAGAGACCCGCACATGTTAACAGAGCGGTCCGTGCCGCTGCAGTGCAAGGGCTTCGGAGGTCAACAGCATTTAGAGAATGACACTTGGGTGTGTTGCGTGTGAATGTTTGTGCTTCAGCCAACTCAGTGCTGCGGAACAGAAGGCCCCACATGATGAGACCTACTGGAAGCCACAGCACTTATCATGCACTCCGGGGCCAGACCATCGAGCTCGAGTGTATCGTCCAAGGCTAGTGAGTGTCTAAGTGTATGCATATTGTATGTGCTTTATGCTTATATATGAAGCCTGGAGACGCGCCTTTTAAATCGAACTTCTTAACATCCCATTTTCTCTTACCTCCTTACACTCCCACTACCATTACCTTTGCACTGTACTGCCAACTTTGCTTCTTGCATCTCCTTCTACTTCATCTTATTTTTAATCACCCCTCCATTCTTTCCGCTCAGTCCAACTCCCAAAGTATTGTGGGTGAGGAAGGACGGAGAGTTGTCCGAATCTCGGACTGCCATAGAAATGTTTGACCGCCGTCTACGCTTCACCAATATCTCAGAGAGCGATGCCGGCGAGTATCAGTGTCTTGCTGAGAATTCCCAAGGGAAGACCATACACACGTACACTGTGGCAGTGGAAGGTACGTCAAACGCACACACAACCAGCAGTAAATAAACGTAAGCCCCCACTACCCTAAAATCCTGACCGAGATGGAACACCTCACTCCTCCCACACACCCTAAAAATAGTCAATTAATATCTAATCATGAAAAAGTGATCAATACAAAGTAAGCAAAACTTAAGTCACATTGAAATCTTCAACAATTAAAGGTGTTTTTTTTTTTTACAGTGTTAAAACTGATGAAATATTTGAATGTATAGCCTCACGGCACTATTCCCTAAGCCAAAGCCTCACATCTATGGCCATTCATAATGTCATGTGATTATTAAAGGGCATCGTTGTGATGAATTATAATAGAGAAAGGATATCCAGCTTCAGCAAAACTGCAGCGCTAGCAATTCTAAGATAGCATTAGCACTGTAAATAATTTGCCAAGCTACTACATTGGTAGCGTGACTTATTCGTAATGGAGTGTTACTGTAACACAACACTACATTTTATTGGTATGAAGTTTGATTTTGTGGAGTATACAATCACAAATTAGGTGATAAATGTACCTGTTGAGCAGACAAGTACTTAATTTTGTGTCACTTTAAGCTGCGTGAGTTTCCTTTTCTCTGCTTCTGTTTGCTTATCTTTATGTCCATTTGCGAGGGATGGACTTTATTCATTTCATTCACTTGACTTACTTAGTCTACACTGTTTCAATCATGTTTATTCGATAACATTTAAAGTTTGAAAAACAAACGTGGTTCATTATTGGATTTGCTAGCTGCTCCCTACTGGACCAAAGAGCCAATCAGTATGTTATACGCTCCCGGTGAGAATGTCAGACTTGACTGCCAGGCAGAAGGCATCCCGACTCCAATCATCACTTGGACCATCAACGGGATCCCTCTCTCATGTCAGTATACAAACAAATGCACGCACATACATCGTAAAGCACTTTGCACATGGTTACGTGCTTTAGCCTCTGTGTGTTTTCTTATTTCAAACAGCGACTGACAAAGACAGCAGACGCACTCTGATATCGAGCGGCTCTCTTATCCTAAAGGATGTCAATTTTGGAGACACAGCCATCTACCAGTGCAAGTCCTCAAACAAACATGGAGCCATACTATCCAACACCAACGTTTATGTCATTGGTAGGAGATTCCCATTATATAGTACTACTAATAGCACAGGTGACAAAAGTACTGACATTCAGTATTTAACTAGAAGTAGAAGTATGCACTTGTGTGGGGAAAAAGAGACTAATAGTGATTCAAGTCTCTCATTTACTGTAGTTCTTTCACATGACCAAACTTATTCCTGTATGCACTGGGAACCCAAGAGGGCTTTCCCCTAAATCATACCATTTTTTTTTTTTACAGTGTTTTGTGTCTTATAACAATGAATGAATCAACATCTTGATAATTAATGAATCAACATCTTGATAACTGCATCTTAAATGTATTCTGGGGACGGGAATTAATAAGCTTCGGCTTCATCCCATCAGCCCTTTTTTGTTTCGGGTGTAATGAATATATGTTGTAAACGGTTATGTTGAAACTGTCAGAATGATTGTCCGAAAGGAAAAATGAACAAATAAAAACAAAACAAAAAACAATACAATTGTCCAAAATGATGAAACATGCTGTGACAACTCATCAGTCCAGTAAACCCCTAATTGATCAATGAATGAGTTAATCAAGTGTTCACATGATATCCTGTATATTTATTTCTTATCTCCATTTGTTGTTTCAGAGCTGCCTCCACAGATCCTAACTGAGGATAGCAACACTTACACAGTTACTGAAGGCCAGAAAGTTTTGCTGGAGTGTGACAGCTTTGGCTCTCCTAAACCAAAAGTCACATGGTGAGACAATCAAGCGCTGCACTGCTCTCCTGTCTTTTCATCACACAGTTTTTGATAGCGTACGATGCATTTCATTAGCAGCCAAACACGGTCACATCTAGAGTGTGATTAATGCCGCCGCTCATCCAAGATGGCAAACCCTCGTTGTCATTCATACATACGTCCATTTTCGGTACCCATTCTCCTCATTCGGGTGAGCTGGAGCCTATCCCATCTGACTTTGGACGAAAGGCGTGGCACACCCTGGACTGGCCGCCGGACAATCACAGGACACATATGGACAAATAATCATACCTATCGGAAATTTAAGTGTTCACTTAACCTGTTGCTGGAGAAAACCCGCACAAGCATGTTGAGAACATGCCAAGTCTACACAGGAAGGTGTGGGCTTAGATTTGAACACCCAACCCCAGAGCCCTGAGACAGATGGCTAACCACTAGATCATCATGCCGCCATCATTTTTCATATAATTTCTTGAAATGGGGCGTTTTCTCCCTGTACCACTCCTGCAAGACGTAGCAATTGTCGACCAAGCAATGGATAGCACATATACCCGTAGGTGCCACTGCAGCCAGTATACCCCTACATTATATGACCCTTTCCAACCTTCACGTCCTTAGTAAAATTACACATTTTCAAGAATTGTGTGTGGATGTGTGTTTTTTCCAGGCACAGTGGCAGTGTCTCCTCCCTTCTGGCAGATTCCAGAATTAACCCTCTTACCACTGGGGCTTTAGAAATCTTCAATGTCACACATGATGATGAGGGCTTTTACACATGCTCTGTGCAAAACACCAACCTGTCCATCAGTGCAGAGTTGGAGGTCCTCAGTGAGTGGCACACAAGCACACACACATGCACACACATTGGCACCATAACTCAACATGTTGTTACTTTTCTCCCACAGACAGAACAGTGATCCTGTCACCGCCGCAGGCTCTGAAGGTGCAGCCTGGACAGACTACCATCTTCACCTGTGTCTCTCTTGTGGACCCCAAACTGGCCTCTCCACTTATTCAGTGGAGAAAAAACGACCACAAGCTGTTTGCATCTGGCAATGATTTGAAGTTAGACATCTCTGCTAAAATCCTTTGTTTCATTAATAAAACTATATTAGCAACAATATATGAGGCAACTGTACGGGAGTAGTGAATACTGTATATGTGAATGTGGAACGATAGACACCAAAAATATATCTGTCTACTCCTGGATACACAGTACAAGTATGTATGACAGCTTCATTTGAATAATATATTAATTCCTAACTTTCCGTCTTTTAGATACACATTTGAAGGACCGGACTTGATCATTTCTAACACCAAACCTGAAGATGAGGGAAACTACACGTGTCAGGTTATCACAAACTTGGACATGGCCGAAGCAACCGGCACACTCACGCTACACGGTGAGCTCACCACTGTATAATCAAATTAACATAAAAAGCTGCTTGAAAACTGTAACAGAGAAAAAAATCTCAATAGATAGTTATGATGACAGTACATTTTATTATCTACAGATCGTCCGGACCCTCCTACTCTTCTGCAGCTTACACAACCTAGAAGGCGCACAATCACTCTCAGTTGGACTCCTGGAGATGAACACAACAGCCCTGTGATAGGTTAGTATTGATGCAGGCATGTTGAGATGATTGACCTTTCGCAAAGACCTCACCCACATCCTAGATGTTTCTGTAGGGCTCCATTAAAGCCTACATCTTTCTCTATAATGTGTATCTATGCAGAGTATGTGATTGAGTTTGAGGATCAGGTTTCAAATGAACGAGGTTGGGAAGAATTGAGCAGAGTATCAGGGAACAAAGACCACGCCGTTCTCTCTCTGTGGCCCTACATGTCATACCGTTTCCGTGTCATTGCCATCAACGATGTGGGCAAGAGTGCTCCGAGCAATCCGTCTGAAATCCACAATACAGCTGCTGAAGGTTAGAGCTATTATTATTATTATTATTATTATTATTAGTAGTAGTAGTAGTAGTCGCGTTTATGGCTGCGCATTTGCATTTTCATGGTTTAATCTAGAGTTTTATGACCATAGCACCAGACAATAACCCTGAAGATGTCAGGAGTGAGTCCACTGACCCAAATACGCTCGCCATTACCTGGGAGGTAAGAGATATGCAATTGCATGAAGCAGCATCGACTCGTTTTCAAAGGATTTCATGCCTCATAGGTTAGTATTCTTCTTATGACAGGAAATGGACAAACGGGACTTCAATGGACCTGACTTCAAGTATCGTGTCCTGTGGAGGCGGGTGGTGGGCAGCGGGCCCGATTGGCACCCTAACTACACAATTGCGCCGCCATTAGTTATCAATGAGATCGGCAACTTCTCCGCATTCGAGATCAAAGTGCAGGCTTTGAATGAAAAGGGGGAGGGACCTGAGCCTGATCCTGTCATTGGCTACTCAGGCGAGAATTGTAAGATCAATCATTTCTCTAACCCACTAGCAATATTTGTATGTTACGCTGTGTCCATATATTTTGCTTTTATGCCTTAGTTCCACTGGAGGCCCCCATGAATGTGGGCATTGCTATACTGAACAGCACTGCTATCAGGGTGACCTGGGCTGCAATAGCCAGAGACACGGTCAGAGGACACCTGCTCGGCTACAAGGTACAAATCTTAACAGAAATAAATATATCGCTGTCCGGCTCAATTGGTCGGTCAAATCAGAGGTCATGGTCTGCAGTCCAAAAATGGGTGAATTTTGCCCTCCAGGTTAGGAGCAATGTCCTGCTTCAGGAGGTGAGGATAGAGGGGAAATAACTTGGGGTCTTGTTTCCGAATGAGGTTGGATTATGTGTTGTGTAGCAATTTGATCCCTGCAAAATGTTTTGGTTTGATCCACATTCCTACAATCACTTATGGTTACATACTTTGGGTAGTGAGTGACAGGACAAGATAGCTCAGAGTACAGCCCTAGTAAGATGTTACCGGGAGGAGACCCCAAGACAGACCTCGTCACCCTCACAGGTCTCGGGACATATCAGTGTCCCCTTGGTGGGAAGTACTGTCTTGTATAAGCAGAAGAAAATGGGTGGATAGATAGAAAACTGTATGAAAATTTATGTTTAAAAAAATTTTTCTGGCTCCAGATTCACTTGACTAGGTTCGGCCCCCGGGGTCACCACAAAGCTCGAAGGGCAAGGGAGCCAACGACAACTGTTGTTGTGGAGACTGGGGCCAACGAGGAGAGGAAAATGATTGGCGATCTCCGACCGTACTCCCACTACAGCTTGACTGTCAGCGTGTTCAACAGCAAAGGAGATGGGCCGCCATCGGAGATGGTGTCCTTCGAGACTGATGAGGGAGGTGAGAAAGGGAAGAGGCAGATTGGAAGGGTGGGTTGAGACACTCACTGGCGGCAGATGCGGGGAAGGGGGAAGACATGACAGGGATGAATCGAACACAATGGCAACGGTGTCAAAAATTTTTGTAAGAAATCTTGGAGAAATTTGTGACGATTGAGTGCAATATAAAAGCCTATTTGATCATCTATGTTGTTTGTTTAGTTCCACATGCGCCAACATCTCTGGCGTTAGAAAGTCCATCTGAGACGGAAATGAGGCTGCGATGGACACCACCAAGTCAACCCAATGGGATTCTTATTGGATACCACTTGCAGTACCAACAAAGTGAGCATTATTCATATTCCCTCTATTACACACAAGCCAACTAGGATAGGTTACAACGTATTTTGACCCTGAACCGTAAAAGCCACCAATGGCCTGCCCAGCCAGGTCTACATCCTTGATTAAGCCTAAGCTGATACCTAACTCCTATCTTCTAAAGAGCAGTCAAATCAGCATCACCATTCAATTTCAACTCATCCTTAAACTGATTGGCTATCTTCTCATCCATGCTCAGTTGTGGAGAGTGACGACAGCCCAATGCAGGTGGAGAAAATAGATGATCCCACAATCAGCCACTTCACCCTGAAGGGCCTAGATTGCCATAGCCACTACCGCTTCTACCTAAGGGGGCGCACTGCCGCTGGAGATGGAGAACCCATCATGCGGGAAGGTGCCACCACTCTGGATGGAGGTACACTTTTTTTTTAACCTCACATAGCTGTCACATTCCAGCCTCAGTGACTCACAAATTCTATTCCCCTTGCATTAATGTTTCTCAGTGCCTCCTGCCAACATCAGCGTGTTTCCTGGAGATAACTTTGCTAATATCAGCTGGGTGACTAGGAAGAGGCATAGGAATGTTAGATTCCAGATCCAATACTTCAAAAAGAATGGTAGAGCATCTCATCACCCAATAAACTTAATAGTGGTTTCTAAATAATGACTTTTTGGAGGTGTATCTTGAGATAAATTATGTCTGTACAGATGCTGATAAATGGAAGAAGACAGAGGTGGACTCCTCACAGTCCTTCTACCAGCTCCACGGCCTAAGACCTGGTTCTCATTACCATCTGCACTTCATCCACAGCAACGTCACCTTTTTTCAGACGGAGATTGACACAGAGGGAGCAGGTACTCTAATAGTCTATTACAGCGTCTTCTTTCATCTTATCTGTTGCTCCTCTGGGTTTCCCGTGTTTAAATATAAAATCAATTCCACAAAGGACCCCTTGTAGTTTGCCGCATTGCTATTGAAGTGGTTCCAAGTGTTAGCTTCATGAGATTATTTGTTTGGTGCATTTTTCAGTTCCCTGGTGAGGTGCCACCCCGTCAGAAATTATAATGCGCTGTCTTGTTTGGATGTCGCTTCTTTTGAAGCTTTCTCTCTTCTTGTGTATTGCCATCATTGTGATAACAAACATCATTCTTCTTTCAAGGAGTTACTGAGATGCAGCCCAGCATTGCAACCCAGGGCTGGTTCATTGGCCTTGTAAGCGCCATCGTGCTACTTTTGCTCATACTGCTCATCCTTTGCTTTGTCCGGAGGAACAAAGGAGGAAAGTATTCAGGCAAGTGACCATATTCTTTATTCTTAGAATATTGTTACATTTAGTGTGGTGGTTGCCTCAAATGTACTGTTTTTTGTATCATTGGCTTGACTTGACTCGGTTTCCCTGCAATGTATGTGATGTATTTTTCTGTATCTTCTCCATATCGTGTCAAGCAGCGCTATCTGACTGCAGCGAAGTGCAAGACAGTAGTTGTAGCACTTAGCGGATGAACATTAAACTCCCGTGCCTTGAGACCACTTTTCTTCTTGAAAAGAGACCATTAAGTTAATGAGGTCCAACCATTTCTCTTCCTTTTAGTTAAAGACAAAGAGGAAGGTCCGATGGACTCAGAAGCCAGGCCAATGAAGGATGAGACATTTGGAGAGTACAGGTTGGTCCTCATGTTCTGGACTCGTGATTCTATCCCGATTCCCTCTGCACTGTTAGACTTCCTTAACCCTTTCTGTTGCCATTATTTTCCTCTTTTCTTCCTAATGCCTGCCCCTGCTTTGCAGATCTCTTGAAAGGTATGCTCTGGTTTTGAATCCCAATCCCAAATACTGTATTGGCCTATCTGCAGCATTTCACGGTTGATGGTTTCATCTTACATGTGCAGCATGTGTTATTGTCTTTGATTAAAGTATCAACTCTACAACCCCCATTCACTGATCTTCCTCTCGCAGCGACCTGGAGGAGAAGCGCACCGCCAGCCAGCCGTCATTGTGCGAGGAGAGCAAGCTGTGCAGCGAGGACAACCTGAACTTCAACGGCAGCAGCGTGTTGACCACCGAGATCAACCTGGATGAGTCGCTGGCCAGCCAGTTCAGCCGGCCCAGTGAGGGCGCAGAGGTGCCGGATAACTCCCCGCTTAACCCCACCACCATTTCCTCCGCCACCAATGGCCTGCCCAACCAAGTCACCATCCTCGATTAACCTCCACGCATCCATGGAGGACCGTCAGACCAAAACATGTCAACACATACGTGCCCGTACGCTCCTGTTCCCTGCTGAGTAGTTTGATGACTAAGACACAATCAATGTAATGACATTTCAGATGCTGGTGATGTCATCTGATGAACTGGACTGTTTTGACCAAAGGCATGTCCAAAATATTGGACAATGTGACATACAGTAAATCCGACTAACCCTGACATGAAGAAATCTTTTAACTCTCGCTGATCCTTCTTCATCTGTCTAGTGTATAACGTAAATGATTAACTTTAATCTATCTTCTTTATTTCTTACCTCAAAATCTCTTTAAAAAAAAAGAAAAACAGAATGTTTTGCAGTAGAAATTATCAAAGGGGGCTGCATGAGCAGCTGCAGACAGAAAGGGAAGCGTGATGGGACACAGCTGTTGTGCTACATCTTCGTAATTTATCGTGTTTTTTAAAATAATTTCACACAATTTAAGTGCCAGTGATTTTTTTTTAATGATTATCTTAATGTTGCATACCATTTCTATGATCTAATCACATTTTCAAATACATATTGCTCTGACTTCTCTTTTTTGACATATTTCATGGAATTTACATCTTTTGACCGAGAGCTTTGAAGTCAGGTTTCATACCATTACTAACACACTAACAATGCATAAATGGGAACTTGCTGTGAAAATGCCGAGTAGCATCTGGTGTATATATTTGCATTGCATCTACATGTATCTATTTAGCCATATTACAGTATTATAGCTCCTGGTCCTTACGAGTTCCTGTGCCTGCTGGGTTTTGCATAGAGCACCAGATTGATGTCATTACTCCATCATCAAGTGTAATGTTATGATTGGAGATGATATTGTAAATTTTGTGTCCAGACTAATGTATTGCTTTATGTATCTTGTCTTTGTCTCCTTCTACACTGTCACGCTTCATATTTTGTTTGAGGAGCAGCACTTGCAGATAAAGGGGGTGGAGTCTTGCGGGTAACCACCATACACTCATACATGCAGATTGGCAATCTGCATATAATAAAGGCAAATAGTTTGGTATTTACATTACATCCAGAGAATGTATTTTTTTTAGTGCTGACATTACTATTCAATCCATAAATTATTCATACCCTGACAACATTTTGAGTAAAAGTGATTAATAATTTGGTGAATTTTTAGATGATAATAATACATCAAATATAAAATAAAATAAAACTGTAAAAACCTGTTAGAAATAAAAAAAAAATCTTTTTTTTTTTAAAGAAGCTATTTTTACATTTTTACAAAACTCCCCAATAATTACTGTAATTTTTTTCAATACAGGCGTATCCAGTGTTCCAAATTCATAGTAGTCTGGCATATAAAGAAAAACAAAAACATAAACAAACAATAACGCACTTCAATTCACAACTTGGCCAGGGTATGAATAACCTTGGGTTTTACTTTACTCGCTACTGACCACAACATATCCCAGGTACACTGAGCAGGACCTTTTCCTCAGTTAAGAAAATGTAAATACATCCCGTAGAAGAATGCTATGATGAACCCAACCACACCCGCTTTAAAAATCAGCAGGTTTTAAAATCTTAAAGCAAGTGTCACTTTTCTTCTTTGTAATGTTGCTTTTGTTATTGGCATATTATTGCAGTAAATTTTGGTGGTTCAGCAAATTAAAAGAAGGTAAATAAAAATTGTCTGTAGATGTTTGCAACTTTTATGGAAATTTGTAAATTGTTTGTTAATATTTACATCCCAATGAATGTTTAGTTTCATGCCAACTGGCAATGCACTGCAGTGAACTCTTTTTTTTTTTTTTTTTGGTCTGATTCCGTCATGAAAAGTAGAATGCAGCACCACAGGGAGCATGTACAGCTGATGTAACGCCTCTCGTCATATAAAAGCTGGCCACGAGACAAATGTCACATGACCATGCCAGCCATAAAGGATGTCTTGACGAGTCAAGGGGCGCCGCTAAAGCATCTTCATGTTGTTGGTTAGTTGACACATGCACACATACATACATTACATACGCACACACAAACACACTCAGGACAGAAAGAGAAAGGTGTTTTCACGTAGGGATGTATACTGTATGACACAAAATAAGCCAATATTGTATTTGCTGCTAAACATCTGTGCTTGTCTTTGTTCTGGCAAATGTTAGCTTTGAATGAGGAACTCTGTGCGCGCGCACACACACACACACACACACACGCACACACACACTCAATTACCAATTATTTTGCTTTTGATGTGTCAAAGGGTAGGGCTGTGCCTGTTATTGTTCTTATGTTGAGCCCTCCGCTCCTTTTTTTTTTTTGTTTGTTACAAAAACAAAAAAAATGTTTGCAGAATAGGTCACAAACCTTTTTTGAAAGAGTCATGATTGCGAAGGGTGGGCTGATGAGCGTCGGGGAGTGTATTTCACTGCCGGTATGTAAATGTGCCTCATTGTGGTACTGTGGTACATGACCAACACAACTTGGAACTAGGTGGCCCACATACAATTCTCCATGGGGCCAATAAAAGTCTAATTGCATCATCAATCTACCAATGTAACGGGATATATGACCGGATAATAAAGTATGTGGAACAATCTATACTGTGCCTTATTTGTCAGTACTGATGTGTCATATTGAGATAAATGATCATTGGATCAGTTTTTTTTACCATGTCACATGTCCGAATCAGCGAGAGGTGGTGTTAAATTGGCGGAAGTATTCCTGAGTGGCTTTGTTGGTGTACAGCTCCTTGTCCAAATAATGCTGACTGAATGTAAGAAAACAGAAATACACAAAAGATATAGACATTCTCCACAGTTTGGATTTGATTTGCTATTTGTGTTAGCCACTCACTGTGCTTGTTGCTCTTTGGCCAGCTGCATGTTGAACTGGTCTGCCTGGATCCGCTTTGCTCTCCTGAGTTTGGACGTTCTCCTTTCCTCTTCCCGGGCTTCTCCGGATGCCTTTAGGAGCTGGGAGTTCCAGACTGCGTCCCGGTTCTTCTCAATATCACGCCATCTCTTATCATAGATGACAAAGATTGGCTGTCAGGTCATCACTGCTTCGAGGAAGCACTTAATCAGTCAATGAATCAGTCAGTTGCTGAATGAGATGCTTCAGATCCCCATCAATCACAATTGTTATATGCCTTCATCTTTGTGGACTGCAAGTGGCAGCACGGTGTCTGCCTCACAGTCAGGAGATCTGTGTTTGAATCTGCTCTACCAGCTAACATGCTGCAAATACCACCTAATAGGCCCATTAGAGAGAGAAAGAAAAAAAGGGACCATCATCTACCTGTCTCTCAATGCATTGCGCCTCCCTTTCCCTGTAGATGGCGCTCAGCTGCTCGGGGCTCATCCCCTTCCAACTGTCGGTCCCAGCAGGCTTCCTTTCCTGCAGCTGGTTCACGGCCGCATCCCAACCCTCCGTCATCATTGCGGACGTCAATGTGTGCCACTTCTCAGCTAGATTCTCCCTCTCCTCGCTCCGATGTGTCTCCTTCAGTCTTTCAGCCTGCTCTGTAGCCTGCAGGGAGCCAAATGCTGTCAGGCCTCGCCTTTCATGTACTTCTTTTATGGATTGTGATGCTTAGAATTGAGACAATGGTATATTTAGGTTTAGGTTCTGAACCCCACCAGTTTCCTACGTACATTTACAGAATCCTTCTTTCATGAAAATAAGATTTATTTTAGACATAGGTATAGGGTTTACTGGTGAACATAATGAACAGGGAGAGTAGCTCTCTTCACCTTGAATTCAGCAAACTGTGTTTGCCATCTCCATGAAGCTTAAGGAAGTGGTCCTTTAGTTTTGCTAGATAGCTCGTACAGACTGGAATAGCTCAACTTTGCATTGCAAATCATGCAGTTCATAAGATGACTCCCATCACTCAAATCTACTCAACTAGGCCTATATTTATAGAGCACTTCAAAACCACCACAGCTGTTTTCTTATAATAAAACCCAGGGGCAGCTGACATAATGAAAACAGAAGAGGCCCCAGCATTGAACTCTGTGGAACACCATACGTTCCGTTATACACGTGAATTCATATTGCACATATTTGTCCGGCCACTTTTTTTCAAAATAGTAAGTATGAAGGGATTAAAATAATAAAGAAATCACATGGTGTACCATCACAACAGTCACAAGTCGAACCCAAGTTAAGAGGGAACCACTGATTTAGAGACTTTTTAGGCACCATTTTTAAGAGTAGAAGTTATAATGTATTTTATTAGTATTTATTTTTTATAGACAAAGTGTGAGATGAGCCTTAATTTCTGTTGGCAGTAAAGTCACTCTGGAGCTCATCCAACTCATACCAATGACTTTTTACAAAGTTATTCTATGGCTTATCACTACTGTTGCAGAATTTAGACGGAAAAAAGTTATCATGTATATTGTAATCTACATTGTGTCAAAATTCAAACTACAGGATCTCACAGGAGGCTGTTAAAGTCCCTGTGATCCTTATGCAGCTCAACCATGAGTTGGGGGGCTTTTATGGCACAAAAAGCTTGCGGCAAAACACCATCGTTCAGGCCCAACCAGTTATGAGTTAGTGACTTGTCAGTAACTCACATCAGATTTGCTTATTATAATGTTCAATGTAAATCTGGTGTATTGGACTGTTTACATTGCCAATTTACCCTAAGTGACATCTAACAGTATGAGACGTATAGTTCGAGCATGTTCTGCTGAAAAACTTTCTCATTCAGTTACATTTGTTGATGCACCTTGTGCAATAGTTGTCTATACAGGTCTTACTGGCTAGCCTAGTACCTTCCATGAAAAAATACAATGATACAAGAGAGGGACGATTAATAATCATTATCACGCCTCCCCGTGGAGTATTCAGCTGTGCGCATTCAGGCAAACAAGTGCTAAATAAGTGCCAACGCACATAACTGAGTTTATGAGCAATGAACTGACATCTTCGATTTAAATAAGAACATATTGCGTGTGTATGTGTGTGTGTATTGTACCAACCAGTGCTTGATTGTAGTGGTCAAGAGCGACCCGGGCGGCTTTTCTGCCTTCCTCATCAGCATTGTGTCGCTGTCGCCAGCTGAGGTCCATTTGCAACAGCTCTTTCTCTGCGAGCATCTCTGCGACACACACGTGTTGCAAATCAACACCTGTTCACCCACTCACACATAGATAATGGATCCCTGTGAAGCTTGTCCATCAATGGCACCTGGCAACCAAGGCTGTGTGTGGGAGTGAGCGATTGTGCAGGAAAGAATGACGCTAATTTGTGATTATTGTGTGTGTTTGTACGTAGTAGGTGCCTTTAGGAAAAATAATTGTATTGTATTATTTATTTATTGTCATTGTATGGTGCAGATACAATGACCTACTCTACTCACCTCTATGTTTGTCCTCCGACCACCTTCTCTCCTGTTGGACCCTTTGTGCCAACAGATCTCTTTCTGTTTGCTTCATTTGTTCTCTCTTTCGCTGTGCCCATCCAATATCTTCTCCCTTTGGAACACACAAATAACGTTGGATCGATATCAGCAAGGTTTTTGTTTCCACCCATCAGGCACAGCCTACCTGAAAGATCTGCATGCTGGAAGGCCCTAGCTCAGCCTCTGGAACAGTGATCCTGTATGCCCCCCTCAGGCCACACTTGAGATCGGCATCACGGGAGTCTTCCACTCGCTGCTGGATGTTCCAATACTGAGTCAGGCCAGTGTGCAAAGCTTCTCGCACGTTCCTTTCCTCTATGTCTCTTTGCAACAGCACTTCATCATGCTTCAGTCTCAGCCTATCTGCAACATGCACATATACAAAAATATTATTTCATTTAGTCTCCATGTCATATTGTCATTTTATATCTTTTACCAAAAGCTTTGTCCCTTTCTCGCTCCATTTCTTCGCGGTGCTTTTTCTCCTGGGTCTGTTTGTTGAGTGCATCCTGGTCAAGGCCCATCACACGCAGCCTTGTATTGAAAATGCGAGCCTTGCGTGCAGCCTCGGCAGCCTGTCTCCGCTCCACAGCAGGCTCAATGGATTGGTCAACAGGGAAATTTACTTTGTACATTCTCTCTCTCTTTTTTTTAAGTCTGTAAAGAGGGGACACAACATTGCAATGTTTATAGCCATATAAAGAACAATAAATTTTCAGGCCGTAACATTTGGTGCATCTGCAAGTGAGCTATAGCATAAGCATTGTATTTAAAAAATGCATTAGCTTTAAATAATGCTCTGTAACAAGGTTGTGTAGAAGGGCACTGCATTTAAAATACTGTATTTATCATGTAGCTATATATGTGATCAATTAAGGCATCCACAATACTAGAAACAATTCTCTCTTTAGTTTGCAATCTTATTTGATTGTGCATGATTGTGCTCCTAATCAAGTGGTAAACTTTATTAATAACACATTGTTTGTAGCAGCATATTAGGGAAAAAAAGCAACAAAATAGATTATTATTGGGACTACATACACTTGCCAAATTAAGTTGTAAAGTCAGTATATCTAATGTTGACCGCCTGTTCAAATTGTAAAGTGACACTGAATTAACAATGTAGATATTTAGAACGGCACTCACCCTCTACGATGAAATTTGTTTCAAAAGAATCACAAAACAGTCGCTGGCGGTAACATAACTCTACTGTGTTTGTGGCCTTCGGTATCCATGGTAACACCTACCTAAAGGCTTTGAAAAAATATATATAATGTTTTAGTAATTGTAATAAAGATGATAGTATGGAAAACAATACCAGTATTTACTTACTCATTGTGACCTCGATTGTATTATTTTTACGAAAAGAAGAGACACAGCCAAAACGTCACATTCGATCTCGCGAGAAACTGCGAGGTTACAACTCTCGCGCTCAAAGCTCTTGCTGTTGGATTGTAAAATGGCGCATTGTTGTCACCGCAGCATCGTATACGATTTTTCAAGATTATGACTGAATTGCAATGATTAACAGCTAGATGCATACCACGTTGAAGTGGTCGTATCGTCGGGCATCAGATTGAGCAGAGAGGTTTATTTGTTTGCATGCATGCTTTTGTTTTCGTCCAGTAGACATCGCTTGCTAGCATTAGCCAAAGCTGGCCCTTCTTGATTGTTTTTTTAGTTTTTTTTACGTGAGCTGCAGAATTTGCGACGGCTAAATTACAACCACAATGGGCTACTTAAAACTCATAGAGATCGAAAACTTCAAGTCATACAAAGGACGGCAAATCATCGGACCATTTCATAAATTTACGGCGATCATCGGCCCCAATGGATCTGGTATGTTGGCTAATGCAAAGTGCTGACACTCGTTGCATCCCAAGCAGAACTAATGTGCAGCAAATGCATCGACCTGACATCTTTCTATGATGTATATTCTGCAGCAATAGTTGGCATGCCATGGGCGTGTCTCGCGTACGCGTGTACACTTCTTAGACACTAAATTCTACAACGTAATAATGATACAATCCATTGTTTTTAATGTGCAGTTGTTTATGTGTGTATATTACAATCACTACTTGCCAATACATGTAACAATTTAAACGTTTCTGCAGGAAAATCAAATCTTATGGATGCCATCAGCTTTGTGTTGGCGGAGAAGACCAGTAACTTGCGTGTAAAGACTCTGAAGGATCTGATCCATGGGGCACCTGTTGGGAAGCCAGCTGCCAACAGAGCTTTTGTCAGTATGGTCTATCAGGAGAATGATGGAGAGGAACGCACCTTCACCAGGATGATCATTGGTAGGAACGTCCTTTGGAGGTCTCTTAAATGACCACACTTTGTTCTGGTCTTCAGTGTTGTCTGATACTAATTTTTAATTTTCTTGAGCAACTTGCAGACATTCAAAATAATGTCTTTATTATTTATATGCTAGGTTCCTCCTCTGAATACCGCATCAACAGCAAAGTAGTGGGCTTGCCGGATTACAGCGAGCAACTAGAAAAACTCGGTATTCTCATCAAGGCTCGAAACTTCTTGGTTTTCCAGGTGAGCCAGAGCATCTATGAGAAATATATTTGTCGCCTTCCAGCCATCAAACTTGTGGTCTGTCAGAGAATTGGATACATGTTCTGTGGGGAAGAAGATTTTTATTTGAAAAGAGAAAAGTCATTTATTTAAATGAATGTGTGTTTTACATTCGGTGTTGTGATTGTTTTCTCCAGGGAGCCGTGGAGTCTATTGCAATGAAGAACCCAAAGGAGCGCACAGCTTTGTTTGAGGAGATCTCACGCTCGGGGGAGTTGGCCCAGGAGTATGACCGGAGGAAGAAGGAGATGGTGAAAGCAGAGGAGGACACACAGTTCAACTACCATCGCAAGAAGAACATTGCAGCTGAGCGCAAGGAAGCCAAGCAGGAGAAAGAGGAGGTGAGTCGGTTGAACACAACGTGTATATGTGCAGAACATGTACTGTATATTTATTTGTTTATTTGCTTGTAGTTTTCTTTATTTTTGTATTGTGTAATTCTTTAAAACACATTGAAAATAACTTGCCACCTTTTGTCTCTGCCCTCCGTCTTTCATCCAGGCTGAGCGCTACCAGCGACTGAAGGATGAAGTGGCGAGGGCCAGTGTTCAGTTGCAGCTCTTCAAGCTCTACCACAACGAGATGGAGATCGAGAAGTTGAACAAAGAGCTGGGTCAGCGCAACAAAGAGATCGACAAGGACCGCAAGAGGATGGACCACGTGGAGGAGGAGCTGAAGGACAAGAAGAAGGAGCTTGGGAGACTGATGAGGGAGCAGCAGACAATCGAGAAAGAGATCAAGTGAGTTACCATGCTGTTGCAGTCTCAAAGTAGGTTTCATGTTTGACTTTTAACTTGCCGATTGCTCGATTACTGCCCCCAGAGAGAAGGACTCTGAGCTAAACCAGAAAAGGCCACAGTACATCAAGGCGAAAGAGAACACTTCACACAAGATCAAGAAGCTTGAGGCTGCCCGGAAATCATTGCAGAATGCCCAGAAGATGTACAAGAAGCGCAAGGCGGACATGGACGAACTTGACAAGGAGATGCAAGCGGTGGAGCTTGCAAAGCAAGATTTTGAGGAGCGCATGGAGGAGGAGGCGCAGAGTCAGGGCCAGGACCTTACCCTGGAGGAGAACCAGGTACCAGAGGCTTGAATGTTGCATGCGGTGTATTCATATTAGAATATGACGCTTCCCATCTTTGAGCAGCACAACACCAAACAGGAATATCACAAATTGTGTATACTGAAGTCATTATGGAGTTAGATCTGAAAAAAATGTGATTTAGACATCTCTATAAACAACAGACGTAATGTAAAAAAAAAAGAAAAGAAAAAATAAACATGTGAATTTCACCTTTAGGTCAAGCAGTACTTTTTTAAAAAATATATTAAAAAAAGTTTTTCTTTTTCTTTTTTAGAGCTCAGTATTGTAATTTTACCGATTTGACATGTCATCGTCATTGCTCTAGGTCAAGCAGTACCATCGACTAAAGGAGGAAGCCAGTAAACGTGCAGCCACACTGGCCCAGGAGTTAGAGAAGTTCAACCGTGACCAGAAAGCTGACCAGGACCGCCTTGACTTGGAGGAGAGGAAGAAAGTGGAGACAGAGGTAATGAAGGCGCTGGTGGAAAATGTGCAAGATTCCAACGCAAGCAGCTACAATTGGCCCGTCTCTTGCAGGCTAAAATAAAACAGAAGATTCGCGAGATTGAGGAGAACCAGAAGCGCATTGAGAAGTTGGAGGATTACATCACCACCAGCAGGTCTGCTGCACTGCACTGCAAAAAGCTGTTGGAATCGTGTTACCTCATTCTCACCCTTGTTTCTACTGTTGCTACTCAGGCAGTCACTGGATGAGCAGAAACGCATGGAGGAGGAACTTACTGAGGAAGTGGAATTAGCCAAGAGGAGGATTGATGAGATCAACACGGAGCTGAATCAGGTAGGTACAGTAGTACACACACACTGTCACACATTATTGCGTGTTCAGATGTCCCATTCGCTATTGTGTTTTTCACCAAGGTTATGGAGCAGCTCGGCGACGCCAGGATCGACAGGCAGGAGAACAGTCGACAGCAACGTAAGGCTGAAATCATGGAGAGCATCAAACGACTTTACCCTGGCTCTGTGGTGAGGAATCCCCTTCAGTCAATCCTGTCAATGCGTTTTTTACACGACTAATATTGAAGACATGGCTTTATTCTTTCCGCAGTATGGCCGCTTAATTGACTTGTGCCAGCCCACTCAGAAGAAATATCAGATTGCTGTGACTAAAGTTTTGGGTAAGAACATGGATGCCATCATCGTCGATTCCGAGAAGACGGGCAGAGATTGTATCCAGTACATCAAGGAGCAGAGAGGGGAGCCTGAGACCTTCCTGCCGCTCGACTACTTGGAGGTGAATGGCGAACTCCGTGATTGTATACCAACGGGATTAGTTTTGTTCTTAGTTATGTTTCTGAACAATAAATGGAAGTACAGAGGTACCAGTAGTAAAATAGTAGTAAAACATCTCACTTGTTTTACAGAGGTGTAAGTGAAGAGATTTGAGATTTATCCCAACTAAAAAAAAAATATATAAATCGATTAGGGGTGTTAGAAAAAAAATATTTGGCAATATATCGCGATATTACAGCGCACAATTCTCGAATCGATTCGATATGCGGCCGAATCGATTTTTAAACATCAATTTTTGAATGGGAATATTCAACAAGGGTTAGGATCCACACATTAAGCATGGAAGAATGTTCTATTAATGGAACATTAAGCCTTAATATTTTTATTTCAGTGCTGTTCAAACATGAAACAGACTGCAACCTGTTTGTTAAATGCAGTGGCTCAGTTATAAGCCTGAATTTTTAAAGAAATAAATACATTTTCATACAAATCTTACAGTGTACATGTACAAGTTTACTGATTAGTATTTTCTAAATTTGAATTTAAAAAAATCGCAATAATCAATTTACAGATTCGTATCAGGATTAATCGGTATCGAATCGTGGCCTATGAATCGTGATACGAATTGAATCGCCAGGTACTTGGCAATTAACACCCCTAAAATCGACATATCAAAAGCGTTCTCGGGGTACAGGGCACAGAAAAGATTATGAGCATAGTTTCGAAACTGTTTTTTCATCCTCGTCATTGGAAGATATCAGCAAAACATTTTTACTTATCTTAATTTTGTATTTGTGCTGCCTTCTCTAATCACAGGTGAAGCCAACTGATGAGAAACTCCGAGAGCTGCGAGGAGCCAAGCTGGTGATTGACGTGATCCGCTACGAGCCTCCTCACATCAAGAAAGCTCTGCAGTACGCATGCGGTAATGCTCTGGTGTGTGACAATGTGGAGGACGCCAGAAGGATCGCTTTTGGAGGCCCTTACAGGCACAAGGTACCGTCCACATTCTATACAGTAACGCAGGGGTGCTCAAGTTGGGTCCTCGAGAGCCCCTATCCAGCCTGTTGTCCATGTTCCCCCCCCCTGCAGCACAGCTGAATCTAATGATCAGCTAATTAGCAAGCTTTGCAGAAGCCCGATAACGATCCTGATCATGAATCGGGTGTGTTAGTGGAGAGAAACGTTGAAAACATGCTGGATAGGGGCTCTCGAAGGCCCAACTTGAGCACCCCTGCGGTAACGGTTCTACGCTGAATATTAGGTATACCTGTACATTATGAGGGGATCCAATTCAAAAGCTGGTTAAAATTCTAACTTTGGAATTGTACACACTTTGGGGAGTTCTGAGAACAGATACACACACACACAATTTTGTCTCACTTCCCAATCTCTGTTTGTCTTCACACATCTAGACCGTCGCCCTAGATGGAACCCTTTTCCAGAAATCTGGAGTCATCTCTGGAGGAGCCAGCGACCTGAAGGCCAAGGCCAGACGCTGGGATGAAAAAGCGGTGGACAAGCTCAAAGAGAAGAAGGAGAAACTTACTGATGAGCTCAAGGTTTGGTTCATCTCTACTTTCAGTGTTTCCTTCGTTTTCACTTACAAAAAGGGTTTTCTGGCTCAAGTTGAGGCAGAGAACGGTGCCTTGATGATCACTTGCCACCACTTACTCGAGCAAACATTTCTGTACAGTATTTTACATACATTTTGTTGTTTAGCATTTCTTAAATAATGTAATACAAATGAATATAAAAGAAAAAATACAGTAACTTTGTTCGATATGGTTACATTTTGGCTAAATGTGGCCCTGTTAAATGTTAGTTGAACATTGCTTTGAGCCATTCCATTCCATCTCGGAAGCAGAACATTTAGGCACTCCTTGTAGTCCAGTGTAGTGTTCTTACCAAAAGTCAAAACAACAATAAGGCAAAACAACCCATGTCCTATCCAGGGTTTCCACAGGTCAATAAAATGCATTAAAAGTCATTAAATGAATTTTGCTCAATTGAACGCCTTAAATGGCATTAAAAAGCATTGAATACGATGTCTAAAGGCATTAAAAAACGAAATACAATTGATGTAAAAACATTGTAGTTCGTGCTTTATTTTACATACAATGTTGTCCAAAGGAGTCACTCTAACACAATTTAGTAATAACAAATGTGATAATACAATATATGTATTTGTGGGGACTGGTGAGTTGTTGTAATTTACTATGAACAAAATGGCCCGGAGGCCCTGAGTTGCTCTGAATTTGAAAAGCAAAATGTACTGTTCCTGTCACAAACGTCCAACATGAAATTCTAATGCCACCTAGTGGCAGAAAATTACCTCAACTCGGATCTTTTTCAATGTTTCACACTCCTTCAAACAATTTGACATATCTTTTTAACTTCAAATAACGATGAATTACGTACTATAAAAAATGACTGTATCAATGAACTAAAAGATACAACCACATATGTATTTGGTAACCATATTTGTCCACTTTTATGTTTAATAGTATGAAAAACGTGTGTGTGTATGCAGTACGACGTGGGCATTAAATTAGTTGCATTAAAAAGCATTAAATTAGCTTTGCTGCTACCTGCAGAAACCCTGCTATCAATGCTGTGCTTTATAGGAGCAAATGAAGGCCAAAAGGAAAGAGGCGGAGCTACGTCAGGTCCAGTCGCAGGCACACGGGCTGCAGATGAGACTGAAGTATTCGCAGAGTGACTTGGAGCAGACCAAAACCCGCCACCTCTCTCTAAACATGCAGGTACGTTTGTTTACCCTTCCTCCCTCTTGCCTCTTCCTTTGAAACACATTTGCGCCTTGCAGGAGAAGTCCAAGTTGGAGAGTGAACTAGCAAACTTTGGCCCTCGCATCAACGACATCAAGCGGATCATACATTCGCGTGAGCGAGAAATCACCGACCTCAGGGACCGCATGAACCTGGTGAGCCTCAAGCATAAAACATTCTTTCTGCGTTATTAATCATGTGCCGGGGCGGTAACATTTCTGCATGCTTTTCAGGTGGAGGATGAGGTGTTTGTTGAGTTCTGCAAGGAGATTGGCGTGAGGAACATCAGAGAGTTTGAGGAGGAGAAGGTGAAGAGGCAGAATGAGATTGCCAAGAAGCGGTGAGTTCATGCAATGAAGCCTTGAGATACAAGTTGAATGACTATTTTGTCGTCTTTCCCCATTGACATGGATAGAAACTCTATTAACTCATTCACTGCCATTGACGGCTCTAGACGTCAAAAATTCATTTGACCTATGTCTATTAGTTTAACATTTTTTTCCACTTTTGTTAACACGAGTAAGAAAAAAAAATTGTACATTTAGACCAGATATAAAATTTGTGATTAACCATGAGTTAACTATTGAAGTCATGCGATTAATTACAATTAATAAATGTAATCACCTGACGCCCTCATTTTAATAATCTTTTCTTTTTTTGAAAAAAGATGATTTAAAAAAAGAAAAGAAAAGATGATTGGAAATTAGGTCGTCAGGCGATGACATTTTTAAATTGTAATTAATCACATTACTGCAATAGTAAACTCACGATTAATCACAAATTTTATATCTGTTCTAAATGTACAATAACAACTTTTCTTGTTAAAAGTGGAAAAAATGTTAAACAGAAATAGTTCAAACGAATTTTTGACGTCTAAAGCCGTCAATGGCAGTGAATGAGTTAATCTTGTCCAACCTCCTAAAACATAAAATAAAGGTAATTTTCTATAATATTGCACTTCACAAAACATACAGTAACGACCATTAAATAGAATGTAAAGTCGTTTTTGAATTATTATTTTTTGCTTCAATTTAATGGACATTGTGCTGCTCCTTCTGATGTGCATGCCTTGGCCACATGGGGGCAGTATAATACAGATTTATGGAGACAATCCTCAGTAAGCTTCCGTAATATTCATCGTTTGTCGCAGAGGTTAAAGAAATGCTCACTAGCTGTCAAACGGCTGCTTGTTTTGAAGAGACTTGAGTTGACTGCAACCATATCATATCTCAATTTTTAGCTCTTTGCGTTGTAGCTCTTTTCAATGGGCTCCCGTTAGTATGGAATTCAACTAAAACATGACGAATCTGATGAAATAGAATGTTTTCAAAGATGACGTGAATGATCAAAGCCCTTGTACATTAAATGTAATTCGCATAGCGCCACTGAACAAAAAAATATTAGTGTTAAAGTCGCTGTTGTGCAGAAAATGTATCTTTTCACAAAAAGCTCCTTATCTTTTCGATTTTCGCTCAATGTCACTCAAATGACCTATTTTCAAATGGTGATTACTAAAGAACGGAATAAGGTAGAAACCTACTTTTTTTCCTATTTGGTACCTACCATGTTTATGTAGTCAGAGTACACAATATTCTGTTTGCCTTGAAAGATGAGTTGAAATGCTCGAAATCGGCCGGCACTGTCAGAGTTGTTTTTTGGACAAGGTGTGGCAGTAAAAGAGTTAAATACCACTAAAATGCAGTGAGAACTGATCTTGCATGTTATATTTTCCCAGTCTTGAGTTTGAGACCCAGAAGACCCGTCTAGGAATTCAGGTGGACTATGAGAAAAACCAGCTAAAGGAGGACCAGGAGAAGGTCATGATGTGGGAGCAGACCGTCAAGAAGGATGAGGCTGAAATTGAACGCCTCAAGAAAGTACGGACGTGAAGAGCATTCATTTCTCCGTTTTTCTTTTTGCTCACTCACGTTTTTTTTTGCTATTTTGTCTTGTTTTTCTGTCAGGAGGAGCACAGGCACATGAAGATCATCGATGAGACAATGGCTCAGCTGCAAGACCTGAAGAATCAGCACCTCACCAAGAAGTCTGAAGTCAACGACAAGAACCACGAGATGGAGGAGATCCGCAAGAAACTGGGCGGAGCCAACAAGTAAGTTCCTTTCAAAAAGTTTTCCCTTTGAAGAAGGCGTCCGTCTGCTACAAGGGCTGTTGTCGGCGCTTCCCAGGGAGTTAACGCAACTTCAGAAGGAAGTGACGGCCATCGAGACCAAACTAGAGCAGAAGCGCAGCGACCGTCACAACCTGCTGCAGGCTTGCAAAATGCAGGACATCAGGTTGCCCCTTCGCTCGGGGACCATGGACGACATCAGCCAGGGGGAGGTGCGGAAGAGCATGTGCGTTAACGTTTCGGAACGAGTGGAAAACTGCAACCACTTGTTGTTCGTCTATTTAGGGGAGCTCCCAGAACGACGAGTCTAGCAGCCAGAGGACGTCCAGCAGCGTTCTGGCGAAAGAGGCGCTCATTGAAATCGACTACAGCAACCTGACTGAAGATCTGAAGGTAAGAATATTAATAATGATAATAATTCCTACAAAAACTGTAAGGACTTTGCAGCGATCGCTGCTTGGGTCCTGATAACCTTCACAGTTATGTATTTGTACTGTATAAAAGAGTTTTGAAATCCCTCTTCCCTGCAGGATGCCTTGTTAGAGGACGAGTTCAAGGCGGAGACGAACACGCTGCAGCAGCGTCTGAACGAGCAGCAGAGCATCTTGCAGAGGATCAGTGCCCCCAACATGAAGGCCATGGAGAAGCTGGAGAGTGTCAGGGACAAGTTCCAAGAGACCAGCGATGGTCAGGGCTGCCGGCGGAATTCTAGCGAGGTGCAAGATGTTGATGTGTGACGACGGTCGTGTTTTTGCCCTCAGAGTTTGAGGCTGCTCGCAAGAGGGCCAAGAAGGCCAAGCAGGCCTTTGAGCAGATCAAGAAGGAACGCTTCGATCGCTTCAATACCTGCTTTGAGTCCGTGGCCACCAACATCGACGAGATCTACAAGGCCCTCTCGCGCAACAGCAGCGCTCAGGTATTTTGGAGTCTCACTTGATATTTGCGTTCGTCCAGACTGCTGCAAAGTTGGAAACAACGTAGGTTGATGTGCTGAAAAATAGAAACCAAATTAGTTTATTTGACTAATTTAAATATACAGTAAATTCTGTATTTTTTGTGAAATATGTTTCAGTTTATTTTAAAAGTATACTAGTTGTGACTCTTGCGATTAACTGGGATCACTGTTAGGCATGGGCTGATATTAGATTCTGATGCTATGATAAGCGTGAGCAAAAATATTGCAGTATCACAGTATTAAAATGACAGCTCTAAAACGAGCTATATTTGAAATCGAATCTCATATGAATCGCGATTTTCATTTAGTACGATTCAGAATCGATTTTAAATGTCCCAAAATCGATTTTATTTAAATTATTTTATACTGTCTTCCCTTTGTTTGTGTGCCTTTATTGGGAGCGTTGTTCATGTTGTACCCGATTTGACCACTTAGAGGCAGTGTAGTTCCAAGCGGTCTGATACACTGTTAAGTTGTAGCCACATTAGAGAGTAGAAGGAAAAAGTCACGATCAAGTTATTGCAATAAAAGTTAAGTTTTTTTCAGCGTGGAGCCGTTCTTTTGAGTGATAAAAGTGCTGCGAGAAGGGCACTAATTTGCGTAAGCCAGTCAGACTGGAGTAGATTATTACAATTCCTTGAACATCTATAAATTGAAGCAAAAATTGTCAATCAAATCATTTAGAATCGAAAATCTTTCCTAATCGAAAATCGATTCTGAATCGAATCGCACACCCAAAAAAATCCGAATCGAATCGAATCGTGAGACATTCAAAGATTCCCACCCCTATTTGAAATATTTAGGTAAATCTAAATAGCAAGTCCAAGTCACATGTACCCATTGAAGCCTAAAGCGCCTGCCAAAACATGCCTCTAAAACCTATGGGTGACTTTTGAGTCCCCTGAAAACCTGAAGTTTTCCTGGAAATTCAACAATATTAAAAATAATTCACATTTTAGAGCTTACACCTGTGGCGTTATTATAAACCTTCAATATATATATTTTTTTAAATCAATAAACAAATGTCGCATCTGCAGGTGCATAACTCCAAATATGTTTACTTTCAACACTGGAGCGCAGTTGGAATAACCTCGGGGGATCGGGGTAGTTATTCGTCGGCCATTCTGTTACAAAGCCGTCAAATTTTTCAACATCCTCATTGTCTACAAACATATTTCTTAACAGTATGTCACTGTCGACTCGCTACACTGATTCAAATTCCTCCCGTGCCGTCATCAATCGCGTCATTTATTTAATAACTCCCACGAATCTGCGTCAACCATAAACGCTCGAATCAAATTCCAGGACATGCGATGAGGCCCACGTGTCACCACATCGTGCATATTCTGATGCCTTTCCTCGGCGAAGAGACCCAAAAAAATGGTCAAAACACAGCAAAATTGCATATCCGCGGTAAACGTCAAACTGGTAATCGGCCCATAGTCATACTGTATATTTCCAGACTTGGGTCCCATCCCGTTTGCCATCCCAGTCACCAGTACCCGTTCCCATTGTAGGCTTTCCTCGGTCCCGAAAATCCAGAGGAGCCGTACTTGGACGGCATCAACTATAACTGCGTAGCTCCTGGAAAGCGCTTCCGACCCATGGATAACCTGTCTGGAGGAGAGAAGACTGTGGCGGCATTGGCTTTGCTCTTTGCTATTCACAGGTGAGACAAACATGGGAGCCTTGACCTGTGACCTGTGAGCACAACTATTCCTTTGCTAACCTTTCTCCCGCTCGCTTCAGCTACAAACCCGCCCCCTTCTTTGTGCTCGACGAGATTGACGCCGCGCTCGACAACACAAACATCGGCAAGGTTTGTCCTCAAGTCGGCGATTGCTTTGTGATCATCATCATCATCATCATCATCATCATCATCATTGCAAATGATCCTCTGTTGCCCTCCAAGGTGGCTAATTATATCAAAGACCAGTCGGTGCAGAACTTCCAGGCCATCGTCATCTCCCTGAAGGAGGAGTTTTACACCAAAGCAGACTCGCTCATCGGGGTTTATCCGGAGGTGTGTAGCTTTTCTGTAATCATGTAAATCTGCCTGCTTAACTTGGAAAACTCATTTTAAAAACAGCCCCTTTAAAAATATGCGATATAGCAGAGGAACGCTCTGGTGTTCTCATAACATTTTCACACAATTAACATCATTCTTGGCGATCAAGTAATTGATTATCAAGCCCAAAGTCAAAATCCCGTTCATCTTGTGACCCTTCCTCCCTTCTCGCCCGCAGCAAGGTGACTGCGTAATCAGCAAAGTGCTCACCTTTGACCTCTCCCAGTATCCTGACGCCAACCCGAATCCCAACGAGTAGGACGAACTTTCCCGTCACGAGAAACTCCCAAAAACGTTCATTCCTTCATTTTGTTTGGTAGCTGAAAGTCTTGTATCTTTTAGGTCTCATGTTATTTCCTTTCGCTATTTTTAATGTTATGTTTGGATATGCTATGATAGGAAATTGTATTTTTTTGCAGTAGTGGTAGTTGATGGTTGTCCTGTAGACACTTACAACCAGATTGTATGTACACAAATGACTCCAACTTTGTCCATCTGAGTATTCATTAGATTCGCCTGGAAATGAATAGAATTTATCAGAATAATTCATCCACAGATTTTTTTGAATTTGTATATCATCTGAGGTGTGATGTCAAGTCCTCAGAGACATTTTGTATTTTTGGTTGTGATGCTTAATCGACACTGGTGTTACAATGGAATTATGGAGCCCAACAGTCGATACAAAACAAAAAGTTTAAAAAAATATGAAAAATGCTATCAACAACAGCAATGTGTTTATATTCCCCGAGCCATATTCTGAATGTCCATTAGGCAAATTGAAAGCTCCATGCAAGTGAGGTAATTCTCCCTCTGGTGTCTTTTTATTAAATGCTTTGCTTTCTATGAATAAAAATAGAATTATTTAAAATCCTGTCGCTTTTACTTTACAAATCCACGTTTTATCGAGATTGTCTTTACTTAAAGTGCACGGCAGCTTCATGGTCTTGGTTTCATATGAGCTCTCAACACTGCAGGACATTCCATTCCATAAGCAGAATTTACGCTGCTGATCAAGACTATTTAAAGAGGGTCTCACTTTACAAGGAGAAACTTCTGCAGGGGGGGCATCAGTGTCCAAGCAAACTCACAGCCGCGTCAACTTATTAGGTACACAAAAATAGAATATATCCTGCCACAAATGCAGCTGGGATTTGTGTTCCTTTTTATTCACAACAGTCACTCATCAGTGTTGCGTTGTCATAGAAAATGGATCATATTAAGTTGGGGATGATTTCTGCCCCAATTTGTTAAAACCAGAATAATTATCCCTCAATAAAAATGAAGACAAACATTTGAGTTATACAGTACCTCAACAAATGCCTGACGGTGCAAAAAAAATATGACGCAGTGAAATGTGTCATTAGTTGAGCTTGGAGCTAATGCCAGAAATAATGTTGCTTAAATGCCTTTGTGGACAAGTGTACATGTATTAATGTGCCTGCCTAACCAGAATATGGGCTAATTCTATATTTGGATAGTTTTTAAAAACATTTTTTATTTAGCCTACAATAAAAGAATCAGTGCAACAATATTTTCTCTATAAGTCTGCTGATAACCAAGTGTGTGTAAAAAATTTAAAAAACTCTGCTATTAACATACAAACAGAGACTCAGAAAGTATTTCTTCACCAACGAAAGAGCAGACCCTTTAATTGGTATTGCACAGCATTTGTCTTCAGTTCCCCAAAGTGAACTTGTTTCTCATTCAACAGCAGCAAGAGTGGCAATTAACTCATTCACTGCCATTGACGGCTATCAACGTCCAAAATTAATTTGAACTATTTCTATTAGTTTCACATTTTTTTCCACTTTTGTTAACAAGAGTATGAAAACCTAGGAAAAAAAAGATTGTACATTTAGAACAGATATAAAATTTGTGATTAATCTTGAGTTAACTAGTAAATTAAGTTAACTTAAGTCATGTGATTAATTGCAATTAAAAAAATTAATCACCCGATGCCCCTAATAAAAAAAAGAAAAGGAAAGATTATTAAAAATTAGGGGCGTCAGACAATTACATTTTTTAATTGTAATTAATCGCATGACTTCAATAATTAACTCACGATTAATCGCAAATTCTATATCTGTTCTAAATGTACAATAAAAAATTATAGATTGTCACACTCAAAAAAATGTGAAACTGATAGAAATAGTTCAAATGAATTTTTGACGACTATAGCCGTCAACGGCAGTGAATGAGTTAATGTCAAGACAGTGACAGACAGTATACAAAAAAGTGCATTTACCCAGATAATGATGCCTTCTTTGAATTTGTCAGAGAGATAACAAATAAACAATACAATAGCACAATTTGGGATTTTACCAAAAACATTCAGGAAAACTGCCTTAAAGTCAACAAAACTTGGAGTTGAAAACTTTGTCTTGTGATTTCAGCAAATTTCTAAGTGATATCAGTAGCCAGTGCACAAGTGGAACTTACTGCACTGCAGCATAGGAAAGGATATGATATGTGCAATGCAATCTGATAAACATCATGACTATCAATTGCGTGCAGTCATGTTTAATGACGAGCATTAAAATGACCAAAGAAATGAAAGAAAACAACTTGAATGATATTGAAAACAATGAATTCACTTTACATTATCTGTTGTGCAAAAAACTTGGAAGCCAACCAGTGTAACTAAAAAGATTATATTACACTTTAAAGGTTCCACTGTATGTTTAGAACAGTGGTGTCCAAACTATGGCCTGGGGCCATTCGTGGCCCACTGCCCATTTTTCAGCGGCCCGCGGCATATGAAAAAAAATACATTTGTACAGGTGATGGAGACTTCTACTACTAATAATAAATTAATTTCATATTCAGTAGAGCTTTTGTAGTTATAAAGATACAATTAAACTAGTCAAATAGTAACAGTTCTCTTTGTAAAGAATGGATAATTAATTTTTAGAAACATAATGTTTTTTTCCCCGTCTTCTGCTCTGTGTCACTGTACGAATTGTGAACCTATAAATTTTATTATCTAAAAAAAACTTGAAAAAAAAAAGATCGGATTGCTATAGATTACTCTTGTTATGGTTTTAAATATAGTTTTTAGCTGCTGTTTAGTGCAGGGGTGGATCTATTCTAATGGAATACAGGGCCGGGCCACCCCAACATTTTGAACAATTGAATTTGCCTCATTACAGTTTGCAATACAATATTTTTTCAAAGTAACTGGAATATATAACCAATTTACAATTCCTTGATTGACCGATTTTGGCGTGTTTAATAAATAAAAGTCTAAAGTTGCATCCTTTTTTCGGTATGTGGCCCTCAAAGTAAAAAGTCTGGACATCGCTGGTTTAGAACTTTTTTAATTGTTTACAGGGAGGTGAGTACAGTATGATGCTTCAAACTACAAGCACAATAATAAACCTCTCTGACAATGTCACTCAAGAGAATTGTTGTTGAAAGAGCAGAATATTTTTTTTAATAATGTGATCAGTTTCTGTATTAAACCTGATTTCCTCATCCGGGTTGTTTAATCACTGGCACTTGGGTTGGTGGCCATTAAAACCATCGGAGGCAAATTAATGCAGCAGATAAAGACTTGATTTAGGTCTTTTGGCTGAAGAGAAGAGACTGAACACAGCAGAGAGTCATTGGGCATGGTCGTGACCACTTCGAGTTCTACGAAAATAATAACTTCCGCTTTAATTAAGAAGTCGTTTAGTCTCATAAGAGTGTTTCATTCACATTTGACTTGAATCCCGTGGCCAACTTCCCTTTCAGGATGGAGCCACCTTTTAAAAAAAAAGTCCCGATAACATGTGCGTGGTGTCTCTAAACGTTTGAGTCGGCCTCAAGCTGTTCCGCTCTGTGCTGACCACGAACGGAGGGAGTTGTGGGAACAGGACGTCTCTTCCTCCTCACAGCCGGGTCGGGCCGCTCCGTCTGCTGCGGCGGCTCAGCAGAGGTGCGAGAAGGCACGGGGATGCGTCGCTTCTTCTTGAGGATAGCTCGAGCCGCGGCCTCGAGGTCCTCGATTGTCGTGTGCGCGTCGTCGGACATCTCATTCTTGGCCTGGGAGAGAATAGGGAAGATTTTTTTAGCGGTTGATTTACAGATGACAGACGATGGTGAATGAAAAGCTTTTCGCCACTTACTTCGTGATCAGCAGAATTTGGACTCTCACTGAGCCTCTGTTCATAGGGGAACTGTGGAGGAAGAGGTTTTTCTTTTCTTTTCAGATGCTCATGTACTTAATGCTGCATACATGGGTCGGCCATGTTACCTGTGTTCTGTCTGTTCTCACAGTGAAGTCCCAAGAGTGAAGGTTGTCTAAATGGGTGAGAATACCACATTTTATTTCCCGTCTATTTACACTACTGCTTAGGGTTATTCAGCTGTGGAGTAAAACTTCAGGGTGAATCTAAAATGCGCTATAACGTTTACAGGTGAACTCAATTTGACCTTCTGTAATCTTTCGAATGCATGTCCAACTGTTCAATATCTCAGTACTTTTTGCACAACTTTCTGTCCTCTAACACGTAAATGAATGGCAAAATTTCCCGGCAGTGGAAAGAAAGATTCCCCCCTCCCCCCTTTTTATTTATTTTTTTACTCTATGAAGACGATTTTTAACTAGTGGAATTTTTTTAGATGTCTAAATATTTATTTGTTTATTTACTTACTCATTTATTTACTGTTAGAAGCCCGTTTTCGCCAGTGGATTTTTTATTTTGTTTTTCTTTTTTAGTTTGGCAAGATCTTTTCACAGGCTTCTGACATTTAAAAAAATCCCTTGGGCTCCTGAGAGAAAAAAAACTGCTGTAAATGGACTTCTAACAGCAAGAAAAAAAGATAAGCTAGAACAAAAAAACTAACAAAACTAAAATCACCTTTTTTGAAACATAAAATAAATGTACTGTAAGCTGTAAGCAAGCTGCACTTGCAGCAAATGCAGATTTCATCATCTGCAGACTGTTTATGGACCCTACCTGGCTCTGCATCCTCATTGGGATTGTCAGACTCTTCAGGACTGCCCTCTCTTTGCAATGTCAACCTGAAAGACAGCAAGATGCTTCTCATCAGCTACAGTATGTCCACAGTCAGTGTGACTCATCTCATCTGAGGATGGATGTCGCTCACTCTGCAAAGGCGTTGTTGTTGGTGTTGCTTTTGGGGGCCGGTGTGGGTAGAAAGTCTGTGATGGGCTCCACGGCAGGGGAGATGAGCGCCGACTCGGGCTGGTTGTCTAAGAATTTGAGGGGCCTCTGGTTGGCCATATGTGGAGGCGGAACGTTGGCGGTCTCAGCAGAGAACGGCTCTACCCGATTCCCAAACAAGCCGTGTGTACGCTGGAAATACAATATAGACATTATCAATCAAAGTTCACTATGATACATTCAGCCTTGAATATTTCAAACATTTTGGACAATTCCAGGCTTTTTAATTTGTAGCAAAACCTTGGGGAATTCATAATTTTATTGGGCAAAATTCAGGGGTCAGTATAAATCTTCCCGAAAGAGTTAAAGCAGTTTTCGCTGAAATTTCCTTTTTTTGGCCCTCGTTGTTAGGGGTGTTAGAAAAAATCGATTTGGCAACATATCGCGATATTACAGCACGCAATTCTCGAATCGATTCAATATGCGGCCGAATCGATTTTTAAACATCAATTTTTATGGAAATATTCAGCAAAACATCTTACTTAGGGTTAGGATTCACACATTAAGCATGGAATAATGTTAAGCCTTAATATTTTTCTTTCCGTGCTGTTCAAACATGAAACAGACTGCAACCTGTTTGTTAAATGCAGTGGCTCAGTTATAAGCCTGAATTTTCAGATAAATAAACACATTTTCATACAAATCTTACAGTGTACATGTACAAGTTTACTGATTTGCAATAATCAATTTATAGAGTTGTATCGGGATTAATCGGTATCGAATCGAATTGTGACCTATGAATCGTGATACGAATCGAATCGCCAGGTACTAGTCAATTCATATCCCTACTAGTTGTGCTTTCTGTAGGTGTACCATCCAGATATCGCAATATTTTCTCCCACCTGGTAAATGTGCTCCTCTCCAGCCTCCTCCATGGCTCTGTCCATTTCTTCCTCATTATGCAGGTCTCCAGAAATAGCCCTGTGCATTTCTGCAGTCACTTCATCCTCAGTACTCCTGAGACCCGCCTGCAGGATAAATAAGTGGAGGCATGACGTAAAAAGAATATTCTAGATCCCGTTGAACTGCTTTCAAGGGAAAGAGCTCACTTACCTGGATCTCAGGGCCGGAGGCGTTCTTCTTGTTTGGCCGGTATCCGTAGTACTCTTCCTGGCGCTTCAGGAACTTTCGTAAATGATCCTGGAGTAGGAAAGTGGCGTAGAATTTTCCCACGGTGACCTCATCATCTGGAAATCAAGACGCGGTCAGTCTTTGGAAAGGTCACGGGGTTTGGATGTTATTGGCGCACTTACCGCCAATTGGAGGGATGACCTGATCCAACAACTTCATGCTTGTGCGCTTCCAGATGGCCTTGATGATCGCTCGAAGCTCCTCGTTGGCCTGCTCGAAGTTTCCTGCTCGGAAGAAACCAATTGATCCAAGTCGACAAACGCACACACACATGACTGTGATTGCGAAAAGTAACAATGAGCTCCACCTTCTGTTTTGATCTTAAGTGCTGTCCTGACCAGGGAAAAGAGGGTGGCATTGAAGGTGACGGTGCCATCACTGTTGAGTGGCATATTCATGCCAACCAAGCGCTGCCGACACAAAGAAACAGAAAGGTTTTGGCCTTGTTTTGTATCCATGTAACCATATTTACCAATCATCAAAATGAAATTGTTTATAGTAGTAATATCCTGGTCACCTTTGTTTTGCACGAGTGGAATTATTTGATTTTGATTATCAGTCGATACAGAACAAGATTTTTACAGAATAGTTAACAAAATCTAATAAAAAAACAAAAAACGAAAATGCTTTAAAAAAAAAAGAAGACTAACTGAAACTACACTTTACGTTTGTAAAACTAACTATAATTATAGTGAAAAACGGAAAATGTTTTTCTAATCGTTTTTGTCAATTAATAGATTACACATGAACTTTCGGGGTTCATTTTAAATGTAGAAGAAAGAAAGTTGAACAGTCATTTAGGAATTGTAGTTTAATTACACAATACTTACTGACTTTTTAAAATTTTAAATATTGCATTCAACAAAAACTCCATATTAAAAAAATACTAATAATAAAACCAATAATAAAACCAATAATAAAACCAATAATAAAACCAATAATAAAACCAATAATAAAACCAATAATAAAACCAATAATAAAACCAATAATAAAACCAATAATAAAACCAATAATAAAACCAATAATACAACTAATAAAAACTAAACTAAAAGAAAGCCTAATAAACAAACAACTAATAAACACTCACAATAATGCTCAAAAAAGAAATTAAAAACCAAAAGCCAAAACGAAATAAAAATAAAATATCATGAAAAATCCAAAACAATTCTAGTGTAACCCAAACCGATGTCCCGGCAATGCAAAAAGATTTTCTATTCTATCTATTGTAATTTTAGACGTTATTAAAACAAATGAGTGTCTTAATAGAATGTACTATTTAAAACAAATTACTATTTAAAACAGCTGCGTAGTTAGTGACTGAGTTCTCGACTCCGGCCATCTACAGACAACACTACTGTATTGATTAATTGCATTGTCAAATGTAACCAGTGGGCCCTAAATTTGCTTTTGTCACAAAATGATTCACAGACTTTAAATTGAAGGTAAGTTTATCACATCATCATAATTGGGAATGTAATTGACTTTTTTTTTTTTAATCATTTTGCATTGGACAGTTACAGTAATGTCAGAATTTTCATATGGTAATTGACTTCCAATGTATTACAACTATGCACATAAAGAAGTCATATTTCAGACTTTTTAAAAACATTTAAAGACCTTACGTTAGTATTTATTTTCTGCCATCACCTTTATGCTGTGTAATGTTGTCCGTTAGCATACCTTGCAGGCTGCACGATGAGGGCAGAACTTGCCGAAGCCAAGAGGAGGCTGGATGCGTCTCAGCAGCGTCACCACATCTAGATGTTTAATTCGGCCTCTATGCGATCACACAAACACAAATGCACTGAAACCTGAATGAAAAGTTGGACAAGTTCAATTCAAAGTTTAGAGACGGTCAAACAAGTGCATTTAAGGTTAATTTTGAAATTTCACCCCAAAAGCCAAATGGTGATAACTTTTTGTGAATAGTGTATGTCAACATGGCTTACGTGGCCTCGGGGTCATATTCAGCCCAAATCTTCTTAAACTCATCCAGGTGGTGCGGACCGAGCAGCGACCAATCACGCGTCAGGTAGTCAAAATTGTCCATGATGACAGCGACAAACAGGTTGAGGATCTGCAGAATGTGGCGACATTTCTTGTTGAATGCTATCCTGTGAAACGACAAATGCTAATTGCAAACGTAGGCGCTGACCAGGAAGGCACAGAGACAGTAGAAACTGAGGAAGTAGAAGACGGCAAAGTTGGAGCCGCAGGTGTACTCTTCTCCAGGCTGAAAGTCCGATTTGGGGTCGCACTTCTTCCCGTACATTGAAGCCATCATGACTTCTTCCCAACCTTCTCCAGTAGCACATCTGCAGATTGACCACAGAGAGATCTTGACTTGCTTTTCCCGTTGCGCAAGTGTTGGACTGTTACGGGGAACTCACCGGAATAACATGAGGACAGCCTGAGGGAACGTCTGGAAGTTATTGTTGCGGTTGATTTCGGTGCCGTCCACTAAGGCGATCTTTCCGAAAATCTAAAACATTTTTTTAATACCAGTTGTTCACATGCAGAAGCTTGCCGTTGACGCTGCGTAAATGTTCGACCTAAGACCGTACCTGCATCCCAATAACGGCATAGATGAAGAAGAGCATGACGATGAGCAAAGCCACGTGGGGAAGAGCCTGAAGACAGAAACAAGACAACGGTTTAGTTGCTTGGTCACTGGTGGAGGAATGAATGCAAGGATGTCGGCAGCGTGAGGCCGAGGCACCTGGAAGGACTTGATGAAGGTCCACAGCAGGTTACGGATGCCCTCAGAGCGGTTCAGCAGTTTCACCAGGCGCATGACACGGAAGAGTCGGAAAAATGTGATAGAAACGGAGGCATTTTCCGAGGCCTGGGAACAAGAATATTTTGATAAACATAAGAAACGTGAGAGAAAGCGATACGGAACGATGAAGGCTAAATGGCGGCTTACCGCAATTTCTTGCATGGGATTCGTGTCCTGTAAAATGTAGAAGGAGACATGATTTTACAGAGAGCCAAAGTTGATGAAATGAAACACAAGAAGGGCTGTAGGTCATGAGGTCATGCATCGCTATTGCAAAGTATGTCACAGTATGTATAATGGTTTCTATATTTGACGTCTTGGTTGCTCACTGCTCATGTTGGAAAGGCTTGGGAATTTTTTTGAAACTTTACCTGGAGAATTTTTGTTACTAGTAAATATTTGTAATAATCATTTGGACAAGTTGGACACTGTCCACGAGAATTAATGCTAATTAATAGTAATAATCAAAACCGTAACATGTACAAAAGCAACAATTCGTTTTTTTCATAAACAAACAGTATATACTGTATATCACTGGTGTCGGCCCAAATCCTTGTATTTCTGAAATCATCACTTTTCAGGAGACCCCAAAATCTTGCTCAACCGTTAATATTGCCTCATCAAAGACAGCAAGCCATCTTGAACACTTTAGATTGGTCAATAATTCGTAAAAATGACACCCACATGTGTGAACTGACCAAAAGTATGGCTGACTGTCAATTACAAATTCAAATTCTGATTAATCTTGTGATTTCCATTGTTAATGCACAATTAATAGCAATAGATTTTAATACTACTGTTAACATGACAGTGGAAAAATATGTTCACCTTATGCAAATATATCTTATAAGATTTTTTTTTTAATTCAGTGATGCAGAAATGGGAAATGGATAGATGGATTATGACTATAAGATGTAAGACTATAGCCTACATTAAATAGAAAGATTAAGATATGTTTTCTAATAAAATTTCGTAAATTCACATTATTTCTGAAAAGCATACGTGTATTCCCAGGTAACATTCCCCATTTCCTGTCATTGCGCAACCCTACTCACAGCCTGAGGGATATCTACAACCTGTCTCATGCACAATGTACACACATTTTTTTGGGGGGTCAAAGTTATATTATTGCATTCTTTAACTGAAATCAAACACTTGAAAATGAAAATGAGATGCTGCATCTCAAGGGGATATCCTTTAAAACAATATACCGGATTTGATGAAAATAAAGTGGCACAAAAGCAAAACATGACAACTGAAGGTTCAGTAGAGTTTAGTAGTGATGAAGTGAGTCTTGGGCTACTACTGTATAAACTGGTTAGGCAAATTGGTGCGGTAGTTAAGTCCAGCTAGCTGGCTGCCTGTGCACTTTGGAGTTCTTTGTAAGATTCTGCTATTTGCTTCCAAATCTCAAAATCTATCAATACGATTGTGTTGTGTTAGTAGAGAACATACAAGACAAGAGGAATGCTTCCCACTGCACAGCATACTCATGCCGCAGTGATGAGATATTTACAGCACAGCCTTGGAGGCAGTACAGTCCTCCACTGGCAGCTAGGGCGCTCTGTGAATGAGAGACAGATGACAAGTAAAGACATCATGTGGAGCACGGTCGTGTCGCGAGGAAAAGACAACAAAGCAAAAAGGAGCACACGAGGAAAGGGTGTCGAAAAGCGAGAAAAGGCGTGCGTGGCACTGCGGTGTCAGAATCTGCTCAAAAGCGTGAGGAGAAGGCGGTGAAAATCTGCAACCTGCAGAAATTGCTGTTCTGCAACATCAGCACAGTGGTAGGTAAAAACAAAACTAAAACAAAAAACCAGCGCTGTGCTCACTTTAATAGGCACACATGGGCATTCCAAATGGAGGAGAGTTGTGGGAATAATGACAGTGTTTGGTGGCAGGTGACAGGCAGAAATGCTTCTCTGGAGGATGGTGGTGGTGGTGGTGGTGGGAATGGCCAACGACATTACTGACCATATTCTGTGAACTAGTTGTGCTGGCACCAATCTGGGCCGCGGTAATACATGTCTGGGTCAGAGCATTGAATACATACAGTCATTTTCAACGTAATGTAAACATTTGCCTGGGAAGCTCTTATTCAATACCTGAAATATTACGTGTCATATACGGGAAGCATCGAGTTGCATTTACTCACGTCCACTTCACTCAGGATGACATCAACAACGCTGCCGATGACAATGATGAAGTCAAACACGTTCCAGGGGTCTCCGAAGTAACCCTGTGCAGACGCATGATGACGCGCAAATGATTGCGTGCAACCCAGATCGGATTGGGCTGTCTCTCGCTTCTTCCCAGAACAAACCTGACCTTTGCTTTGAAGGCCATGAGCTTGAGAATCATCTCCACGGTGAAGAGCACAGTGAAGATCAAGTTGAGAATGTCCGACAACTTGGTCACGTGGTCGGACTGGTCAAAGTGCTGTTGCGCAAAGGATAGAGAGAAACCGAAATGACTGAAATAACATTTTGCCACAGGAAATAGTCAATACATCTGGTCTGGAAAATGTTGGAATTTTTGGGTGTCATTTAGATGGAAATGTCACAAGACAGTGGCGCAAACATGCACATGAAAGCACACAAACATATCATCACCTCATCATTTATTACACATGCACACATTGAGAATTGGTTGCTATGAAATCAGAAATAAGTATAAAGAAATAGTTTGTATAACTATTTTTCCATTTGTTTTAATAAGGAAAAAATGGATGCAATTTGTAAATTTGTCTAGATTTTAGCACAAAAAAAAAACATGAGGTAGATGCTTTTTGGCTACGTTCACACTGCAGGCAAATGCGACCCAGATAGGATTTTTTTTTGCCCAAATGCGACCTGAATCTGACCTTTTTTTATGTCAGTCTGAACGGCTCAATTCTGATTTTTTCATATCCGACCTGGGTCACTTTCATATGTGATCCTAGATCGTTTACGAATCCGAATTTGGGGAATGTGACCGCAGCCTGAACGGCCGGGCCACATATATCCGACCTCTACGTTATCAAAAGTCCAATATGCGCTCCGCTCGGGCGGGGATATTAAGCTTGATTTATGCTTGACGCACCCCGAGGTCCGCACGGCTCGGGAGACGTACGTCAATCGGCAAAGTTGTTCAAAGTAACAGTTGTGGCTTTATATTTGACTTTAATTTAATCCCACTTGAAACATGAAGTATAAAGATGACATTTGTGGTGGTGATATTTGTAATTTAGCCACGCAGACTGCTCATTTATTACGCGTGGCAATAACGTGATGTCATCGTTTTAGGGAGGAAAAAAAGAAGCGGTCTCCGTGAGATGAGGCGCTCGAACAGGCTTGCCTCATTTTCACAAAATATTATTTCTACCTTCTGCGGCATCACTCCTCTGTAGATATGAGATGGTAAAAATAATATATATATATATTTTTAAATAAATAATATAAAAGTCCATGGCCCTTAAATGCTGGACCATACGTATTTACTTCTGCTTTTATTTTAATGTATTAATTATTTTCCTTTATTGTTATTGTGAGATTGTTGTGTACTGTGATGATGTTTGTTTACTTAATGTTTGGCTTGTGATTTAAATTTGTTAAATAAAGCATAAAAAACCCAACTTATTTACTTCCGCAAACACAGCGTTGAAGAGTGACGTTGTATCCTGTTCTGCGCATGCGGGTCACTTTGGGGACGCATTACGTCCACACAGCAGACAGACTAAGGTCGCAATTAATAGGTAATGTGAACGCTTACTCAAAAAAATCAGGAAAAAAAGTATTGTTCAAAAATAGTCATTAAAAATACATGTAGCGTATATTGTATTTAAACATACTAAACTACACATGCTTACAAAGTGCCTTTCAGAGTAAGAAACTGAGCAAAAACATGATAATTGTATGCAAAAATTAATAAAGTTACTACAAAAAAATAACCACAAAAAAAAAATCGTATCTAATCTAATACGCTAACACTCGTGAAGTCATACTTGCAGTGAATATTTGTATGAAAAACACTGCGGCATAAAAATATACAGTATAAAAAAACAACAACCAATAAATACTGAATGTGATTTCCTGTATCACTGCTCAAATATAGACGTACCCCCTTCATACAGTAACTGAAACATGGTGAGGACTCCCTGTAATTTATTTTTATTTTTTTATTATCACTTATCCATGAGCCACCCATAATGAGTCCACTTTTTGGTCCTGAACCATCAGTTGAGAATCACTGCTGTAGATTATGTTAGAAGTTTCAATGATGCAATGCGGAATGGTGCAACTGATAACATTTTCAAATAGAGAATATCACTAGTGTCAGTCCAAAACCTTTTGCCTCCAAAATTGTCACTTTTCAGGAGACCTCAGAAAAGACATTGACATTGCATCATCAAAGAGAGCAGGCTACTTTCAACACTTTGATTAGTCAATAATTTGTAAAAATGACACCCACACGTGTGGGCTGACTTCAAATATATATTTTTGATGAAAAATATAAAAATTGCCAAATTGTGACTTGCGATTTGCTTTCATAAATATCACAAACACAACTTCATCTTTAACACTTTTTTGTGTGTTTTGTGATGAAAAAACCAAAACATTTTAACTCAAAATGTGGTAAAAGTTATGAATTATTTTCAGTGCTGAACGCTCCCAAGAGAACCAATACACTTGATTTAACATTCCAAATAAATAAATCAACTACTTAAACAAAAACTTTATATGATTCAATATTTGTTATCACTGACATCTGTTGTTTTTATTTTTATGTATAGCACATTATCACATTATATATATATGTATAGTACATCAATTAAATCAACTTTTGATTTCGGAAAACAAGTACTCTCCTAATGAGACTTCTAAAACAGTACTTCTCATTTCTGTTTCTAGGTGTGCAATACAAACTTAAGTGACCTACCTGCATCCCCAGACACAAAGTGTTGAGCATAATGAGGAAGAACATGAGGTACTCAAAGTAGCAGGAGGTGACGATATACCAAACCCGGTATTGGTACGGGTTTTTGGGGATGTAGCACCTCAGCGGTCGAGCCTTCAAGGCGTACTGGACACACTGGCGCTAAAGGGAACAGATAGGATGAAAGAATGTTATGACCATCATCAGATCACACTAGTCTTGTCCGAATGAGTCTCGCTGCACCTGGTTCTTGTCCAGCTCACAGTCCTTGTACTCTTGCTCGCCTTGCTCCTGGAAGGTGACGATGACAAAGCCCACAAAGATGTTCATCATGAAGAAGGCGATGAGGATGATGTAGACGATGAAGAAGATGGAGACGTCCACACGGTTGTTGAAGACGGGCCCCATGTCTTCTTCGTCTGTGTCTATGGCTCTATACAAGAGTCTGAGAAGAAGTAAGTGTTAGAAGTTGTAGGCCCAGTGCACCGAATTGTTGCCATTAGATACTGTAAATATCATCCACAGCACACATAGTGCGAAAACTCACTTTGGCCAGCCCTCAAATGTGGAAACGGTAAAGAGAGCCAGCATGCCGCAGAGCACATTGTCAAAGTTGAAGTCATTGTTCAGCCATTCCCGTTTGGCCACCACTTCATCCTGCAGAGAATTCTCGATGTGCTTCACGAAGAATCCCCTGAGAGCAGATATGCCGTCAACTTTTACCATTAAACAGCAATTGCATGCATTTCTAAAGCTATACGATGATTTGCCTTACTGGCATTCCTCTTCTGTTATTTTGGGCGGGTCCGTGCAGCTATAGAACTTCCCCTATCGTAAAGACAACAGGAGGAAAATGATACGTGTTGTATGTTGCAAAATATTTAGCATGTAATAGTGGCCATTGTCACCAACCTTGAAAAGTTGCACTCCTATGCAGGCGAACATGAAATTTAGCAGCATGGTCACCAAGACGATGTTTCCGATGGTTTTGATAGCCACAAACACACACTGGACCACATGCTGCGCATGGAGACAAATGATAAGTATCCAACAAAAGCTCCAGTGGAGACTGAGCTGTTGCTACAGTATGTGCAAACCTTTAAGCCTTTCGCTCGATTGATAGCCCTGAGAGGCCTCAGTACCCTCAGCACCCTGAGAATCTTCACCACAGAGATAGCACTCGACCTGAATACAACAACAAATGACACAATCAATTCCACATACTGCTAGCCCAAGTCAAATTGGGTAAAACTAACGACATGCCATTGCTGATGTGGCATTTCCCAAAGGTTACTCACTCCATGCCCATTGAGAGCAGTGAGACTCCAACCACAATCAGATCCAGGATGTTGAAGGAGTTGCGACAGAATGAGCCCTCGTGCATGAATGCTCCATAAACTGTCATCTGTCATAGAGATCCATCGTACAAGACATGGCAATTAAAGGGCACAAAACTACAACTCTGATGAAAACGTAACACTCATTTGAAGGAAATACTGTACAAGATGGAATTGAGATCATATTATCTATGATTCCAGCCGTCCACCACCCAGCCATCATCCATCAAATCATACTTTACTCATCACATCATCTGTGAATCCGCCCAAGAAATCACCATCCTTCCATTTATTCAATTTCCTCCATGAATCTTACCCAACAAATCGCTTCTTAATTCAAGCATTATTCCATTCATTCGTCCATCCAGTCATGATGCCATTTGATGAACTTCCACGATTCCGTCCATCCATCCAATGCATCCATCCTTCCATCCATCCATTAGTTTGTCCGTCTGTCCATCTTTTCTGTCCACAAATCCATCCATCCATCCATCCACATGTCCATCCATCTGTCTACTCACATGTCCGTCCATCCATCCTTACGTCTGTCCATCCATCAGTCCCGCCTTTTGTCCGTCTATCTATCTATCATCCATCTATCTATCCATCCATCCATCCGTCCGTCCATCTTTCTGTCCACAAATCCATCCATCCACATGTCCATCCATTTGTCCACTCACATGTCCGTCTGTCCATCCATCTGTCCATTCACACGTCTGTCCATCAGTCCCGCTTTCTGTTCGTCTATCCATCCATCCATCCTTCCGCCCACATGTTTGTTTGTCCGTCCGTCCGTCCATCCCTCCGTCCATCCCTCCGTCCATCCATCCATCCATCCATCCATCCACTATATACCCTTGAATCAATTATTCTATCCATCCCTGCTTGTCTCCTTCCATTCGTTCATATGTTAAGCCAAGCCTGTTTTAGCTACGTATGTTTGCCATTCTCATTTACCTTCAGTACAATCTCAATGGTGAACACAGTAGTGAAGACAATGTCAGCATAGGCCAAAATCTGTGGGACAAGATGTAGAAACCATAAAAGTTGCTTAATTTTTGTTGGACAGGTTAAAGCAACGTTTTAACATTAGAACATATTGGCACCTGGTTTCTATAGGAATTGGGATCAATGGGGTCCTCGGCTGCCAGGGAGATAGAGGACAGCAGGATGAACAGCAGGATAAGATTAGTAAAAGAGGAGGCGTTGATGATCTTGTAGCACAGTTTACGGAACCTGGGCACCAGTGAATAGAATGAGAGGACACACGTGATCAAACGTGCACGAGATGGCAAACTGGGAGTTCGGCAAATACAGTATGTCTGCTACCGACTTGTTTTGTGGGCCGAAGATGAAAAAGGAGCTGGCTTCGGGCAACGGAACAGCTTCCTCCTTCAACTGCAGGTCGGCCATGGGTCGCGGCCGAGGGCTGATGGGGATTTCAGGCTCCTCCTCCTCATCGTCACCTTGATGGTAGAAGTCAACATTTTTCTGATGTAAACTCAGTAATGATGTTTTAATATACTGCCCAAATCAGCTGTAGTTTTTAAAACGTTTCCGAGAAGAATACAATAGAAGTACTTGAGCTTACCGGGGAAGTCTGCAGGTGGGAAAGGATCTTTCACTTCATTGACATTGGACTCAAACTCATCAATTTTGAGCTGATGAAAATAACATATTCACAAATAACTACATGTGATTATTGCTGCTACATGAAGTTCATTTGTGTGTTTGTATGTTGATGAACCTTGGCTGTCGTTGGCATGCCCTCCATCTTGGCTCTTTGCTCAGCAAGTTTCTTGGACATCCTCTCCCTGTCCTCATCTGTCTTGTCGGGCATTTTGGAACTACAGACAGGAAGTTCAGATGCGATGATTGAGTGCAGGTGATCATCCACACTTTATTTGCCATGCCAATTATTGATTCACCGTAGTAATTTCCTCCTCAACTTCTCCTCGGCCTTTTCTTTCTGAGCCGAGGTCAGACTCTCAGCCTCTGCAAGGTTGTCGACTGCGATGGCCAAGAAGACGTTGAGAAGAATGTCTGGTTAGACCGAGTTCAGGAAAGCAAAAATGTTGCCGTTCATTGCCATGTTCACATATCTCATAGTGAGTTCATGATAGGATACAGTTTCCACAGACAAAGAGGACAATGAAATACAGGGCAACCAGAATGCCAGGGAAAACTGGTCCGCCATAGGCCATAATGCCATTGTTCATAATGGCAGTCCACTCCTCTCCTGTTAAGATCTGAGATACAGATAGAACAGAATATGTTGGACTTGATGCATTGAGGTCTCTGGAAACATCTCACCTGGAAAACACTAATGAGGGCCTGAGGGAAGTTGTCAAAGTTGCTTCGTCTGGGTCTGTTGTCAGGAAAGTTGAATTTGCCCCCAAACACTTGCATGCCAAGCAGTGAAAAGATGACGATGAAGAGGAAAAGGAGGAGGAGGAGGGAGGCGATGGAGCGGACAGAGTTGAGCAGGGAGGCTACAAGGTTACTCAGTGAGGTCCAATACCTGTAGGAATTAGACAAAATGATAGACCACTGTTATGTCCTATTCGCACGAACGTTCACTGTAACCTTGTGATGTATGAAAAAAATCGTTTTGATTATGAGAAGCACTATGGGCAATCATGAAAGACAGGAAATAAAGGAGTGGTATTGAGTACCGGAAGTAGTGGATTTGTGCAAAGGAGACCATTACTCAATAGGAGAAATAAAAAAAAAAATTCTAGTAAAAATATTTATTATTAAATATTCATTCAATGTCCGCCATTTGCAAAATATATTTTCAGAAGTTTTACAGCATTTAGACTGATATTTCAAGACTTCTTCTCAAAAACTCTTTTGATACCAAACCATTACATACTCTTTTCGAGTGTGAGGTGCCTAAAATTGTCTATTGATCAAAATGTCTAAAATCACCCCTAATCTTTACCAATCTACTGAAAATCTTTGCAGATCTCAAATCTAGAATAATGAAATGCCACTCTCTGCTAGTCATTACTGTGGTTTACATACCAGAATTTCAACGCCAAGACGGGTGAAACCCTCAACCATCATTGAAAGAAGTACTTGACGAATAAGAACGTCAATGGCAGTAAACGGTTGGATTCCAGTCGCCAAATGCAGTGAATTTATTGTTGTTGTTGTTGTTTTTTTAAAAATATTTTTTTCTGCAATGAAGGCAAGCTGGAAAATTCATGATGTCATGGTATCGCCTTATCACATTCAATCTGATCAAGTAACTCAAACTGATTTTTGACGTTGGCAATAACGTAATAAAAATTGAGGTCAAATTATACCTTTTAAAAGTTTTGTTATTTATTTATTTATTTAAAAATACTTATTGTAGTGTTTTTTGGGGGTCCAAAAACTGAAGAAAGAAATTAGATTATGTGGCTAAAACACATATGTTATAATTGAAAGTGAAATGAAAATTGTTAAGATTTAAAAAACAAAACAAAACTGACGCTTCAATATAAATTGTCATCATCTAGAATCTTTAGAATTTCCTTTTTTCCTCCTGGTAAAAATAAAGAATGGTGCAAAAGCACTGTAGCGCAATAAAATTTAGCAAAACAATAAAAATACAGTACAAGTAGTAAAGTACAGTAATTTACATGGATGGGCGGGTAGATAGATAAAAATACAGGGAAATATCATATGTATCATGAGGCAGTACAACTTTTTGGTTTGCAAGACTCACTTTGTGACTTTAAGGATCCTCAGAAGCCGAATACACCTGAGTACAGAGAAGCCCAGTGGGGTCACCTCTCCCACCGACAACATGATCATCTCCAGAATGCCACAAAGCACCACGAAGAAATCAAATCGGTTGAACAGCGACATGAAATACGCCCTGGGACCCAGAGCATACATTTTCACAAACATCTCAATGACAAAGAGCACCAGGAGGACACGGCTTGCCACATCTGGTGACAGACAGGAGAGAGAAGAAAATGAATCAAGCTGGGAGGTGACATTTGTGTAAAATGTCATAGTCCTGAATATTGAACCTTGAATTGTAGTGAGCATAGCGGGCTGGTGGTGGTGCTCTGTCGCTATGGTCAGTGTGTTGAGGAGGACAAGGAACATCACCAGCCAGTAAAATGATCTGGTTTTCACATAAACCAGACACTTCATCCTGAAGAAGCGGTTCCAACGGCGAGCCAAGCGACTAAAAATGAAAACAATGTGAGTTACTGTTGCACATAAATACGCGCACAGTCAGAGGAGCACACTCACTAGTAGTACACCACTCGACTCTTGCCCTCTAGGCCGTACAGGCTGTCAGTGTCAGAATCCCCATTCGTCAAAGGCAGCAGACCTGGCAAGGGAATAAATTATAATTAGCTAGTAGCAGTAGATAGCTAGCTAGCTAGTTAGATGGAGATAGCTAGCTAGTTGGAGATAGATAGATAGATAGATAGATAGATAGATAGACAGACAGACAGATAGACAGACAGAGGGTGGACTGGGTATGGCAGCGAATTGCAAAAATGTGTGAATAACTAATGCATATTGTATTTGCCATAACAGATTGGTTTCTTTCAAATAATGCAAATAAGTGACGGAACGGGTAAAAAAAAGAAGAAGAAGCAAATAAGCAGGGGTTTCCATGAATCACCGGGGATGCAGTAGATTAAAAAAACAGAACCAGTCTTCTGGTGTTTCGACTTACAAAGTCATATAAATTACATAATATGCATGTTATTTGTTGTTCAATTAAAATTCTTGAGGTACTGTTGTGATCAATTTCATAAGATTTTTTTTTTTAATTCAATGTTACCAGTTCTGCGAGGCACTTTGCGTCTCTCTTTTACTATGGAAAGGTCTATACACCTTTCCATAGTAAAAGAGAGACGCAAAGTGCAGGGGTGCAGGGGTGCTCAATACGTCGATCGCGATCTACCAGTCGATCCCAAAGGTATTATTGGTAGATCGCGTGACATTAAAAAAATTGACGTATTTTAAGAAAAAAAAAAAATTTGACGTCAACCTATCATCCATCCCGTCTTTTGATTGATATACAGGGCAGCCAGTCAGATGACATCTGAATTTTGTCTGACACTTAGGTCACTGCGCATGCGCAAACAACTGCGCTAAGTGCTAACTAACTATCAAGCTTGTCAGCGAGTTACGGCCAGTTTTCAGCCTTTGTTTTTTTCTCTCAAACCTATGAAAGGGTATAAAAATGAGTGAGGTAGCTGGACCAAGTAAGAAGAAAAAAACGTATAACTTTCATACGGAATGGGAGGAGGACTTTTTTTTCACGATGACATTTTCCAAGTGCGTTTGCCTCATCTGCCAGTCTACCATAGCAATACCAAAGAAGGGGAATGTGGAGCGGCATTTTCGGACTGTTCATGGAAAATACGACACCGACTTCCCGCCGAAAAGCGAGCTGAGAAAGAGAAAAGTGAAGGAACTGAAATCCCAGTTGTCCGGACAGCAGTCATTTTTCACGCAACAAACTTCAAAAGCGAAAGCCGCCACCGAAGCATCGTTCCGGGTGAGTCACATCATCGTCAATAACAAGAAGTCCTTCCAAGACGGAGAGATGGTAAAAGAGGCATTCGTTGAAGCAGCTGACTCATTGTTCCGAGACTTTAAAAATAAGGCAGAAATATTATCTTCGATCAAAGCTCTCCAGCTGTCAAGAAGCACAGTTACACGGCGCTGTGAAGCCATGGCTGAGGATTTAACCCAGCAACTTTGGAAGGACATTGGAGATTGCGAGTGTTTCTCACTGCAGTTGGACGAATCAACGGACGTGAGTGACACAGCCCAGATGTGCATTTTCATTCGTATGGTGTTTAGTGATATCACTACAAAAGAAGAGCTATTAACAGTACTGCCCATGAAAGAACAGACGCGAGGAGAGGACATATTTCAGTCGTTTAAAAACTTTATCGCGAAAACTCAGCTCCCAGTGTACAAATTGATGTCTATCACCACGGATGGAGCACCCGCAATGGTTGGCCGCTTGAATGGATTTATTGCAAAGTGCAGGCAGGACGATGCTTTCCCGGACTGTCTGTCAGAGTTTGACAAATGCTTTCAAGACTTTTCTTTGCTCGAGCCAGTCGCTACATTCATGTGCTATCCTTTTCGGGAAGATGCTGAGGTTGATTCACTCGCATCAAAAATTGCAACACTGTTTCACCTGAACTCTTCTGTAGTGGAAGATGAGATTTTGACACTACAAGCTGACATTGAGCTGAAGTCCAGAGCTCATGGACAGTTCTGGAACTTACTCACAGAGGTAAAGTACCCCAACATGAGGAAATGTGCTACCTCCTTGACAGCATTATTCGGCTCCACTTATTTATGTGAGTCAGCCTTTTCCCACATGAAGATCATCAAGTCCAAGTACCGTTCCACCATGACTGATGAACATTTGGAAGTGTGCTTGAGGCTGGCTGTCAGCAGTTACCGTCCGGACTATGCATCCCTGGCTGATTCAATTCAGTGCAAGTCATCAGAGTAAACTCGGGTAATGACAAAAAATGTACATAGTTAATTGTGTTGTGTTGTGCAATATTGGCTCATGCGATATAAAGAATCCTCAATATATTTATAAATAAATATATGTTTTGCATTTTTTGTAGTAGGTAGATCATTTTGACTTGATCATTTTATAAGTAGCTCTCATGCTGAAAAAGTGTGAGCACCCCTGGTCTATAGTATATAAATAAAGCATACTGCGTGTTGTATACAAAACAGTTACACACAAATTTACAGGCCATTTTCATTCAATTCACTTTGATGTTCTTGTTTTTACACTGACCTTTACCCTCTCTGTCAGCATCCAAGACCTCAGCGTGGGTGATCCACTCCATGTAGCCATGCAGATCCTCATCCAGCTGCTGACGCTCCCGCAACTTCTGGAACTCTCCTCGGGACCTGGCTTTTTCCCGCTCTTTGGTAAACTCCCTGAGCAGAGAGCAAACATTTTTATTCGTAATCATGTCGAGAAGTTACTGTATATGAGCTGAGTCAGCGTACCCACTGAGCACGCCCAGAACCAAATTGAGCACAAAGAAGGAGCCCACAAGAATGAGAGGAACAAAGTAGACCCAAGGCCATTCATTTCCTATGGCGTCGTTGATCTGAAAGACATCATCACATATTTACAACTGGACTACAGTGCAGTGATTCCCAAACACTGTGGCGGACGCATTAGTGTGTCATTAGAGGATGTTAACCAATTCACTTTAAGAAGCTAAAAAAATTCAGAGATGTACTCTGTCGAGAAGTCATACTTAATTGTCGAGATAGACCTATTGGCATTTAGCAGATTTGAACAGTTTCAGATGTCCTGATTTTTGGGCGTGGCTAAAACCAGGCCCAGTCAATAAAGAGTGGTAAACACTGTTGTAGTGGATTAAAACACATCATAGGAGCGATCACTGACCCAGTAGAGAACTTTAGTCCATCCCTCCATCGTGATACACTGGTAGACTGTAAGCATGGCGAAGCCGATGTTGTCAAAGTGGGTGATGCCATTATTGGGACCTTCCCAGGCCGGCCGACACTCGGAGCCGTTAATCATGCAGCGTCGTCCATTGCCAGCCTGAGCACAGGGTGCGGGCATCTCTCCCTCTGCTGTTGAGTATATGTCTGCAGACCAACAAGCGGAAGAATCATTGCGTTAAGTCATCATCATACGACCTGCTGAACAATCCAGGCATGCATATCCATGTACTTGTGCCCATGTAGTAGCAGGTTTTATGCATTTTGCCCTTGAAGAGCTCCAGTCCCATGATGGCATAAATGGTGACCAATAAGAAGACCAGCAGGGCGATGTGCAGCAGAGGAAGCATAGCTTTGAGGATGGAGTTCATCACCACCTGTAGGCCTGGATGTAAACAAACAAACAAAAAAAAGTAAGAGAAGATTCTCCGCATATAGAGTCAAATGTAATAAACTTTCCGGAGAGAACAGTTTCTTACTGGGGACTCCAGAGACAAGACGTAGGGGACGCAGAACCCTGAAGGCTCTCAGTGCCTTCATGTCAAAGCCCCCTCCTTTCTCCATTGGCACCCCTGCTATCGTGTTGATGGTATCCATGGCAAAGGTGACGAGACTGGAGGAGGACATCAGCCATGCAGTGAGTCTGTTGTTTTGATGACGTCACTCACTCTACAGTCCGTCAAACATAGCCGCTTACCCCATGAAGACGATGACAAAATCCAATATGTTCCAGCAGTTCCGTAGATATGCACCTTCGTGGAACACAAACCCATATGCAACTATCTTCAGAAAGCACTCTAAGGTGAAGATGATCAAGAAGATGTACTCCAGACTCTCCTGCAGAAAGAAATAATATGAAATGATCTTCTGGTTCTAGCAATTTAAGAGCAAGCTATATATATTATTATTCTGGCACGTGAACAGATCGACCCCTAGTGGTGATCTGGCACCAGATCCATTTATTTATTTATTTATGTATTTTAAATATTTTTGTATCTTGGAATTCTTGACTCATTTAGCAATTTTCAGCTATTCGAAGTTAATATTTTTCTATAATTAATGTGATGACTTCATTATTTATGATTTCATTATATTTCATGTACAATTAATACCTTTAAAAACACATACACGTAACACTTAACGACCAATCACAACTCACCTCTTTTCAAGGTTTGGTCATGTGACGTTAGCAAACTGATTATTTGAGGTTCAGGTTATTTGACTAACTTTTGTAATTAACTTTTCTCACTCTCAGGTAAGAATGCGGGTAATTCCTTTTGAGGGGTCTGTGAGGCTCGTAACAACAGCAGAACAATTCATTCTCCAGTCAGAACCATAGAAAAACAAGCGTGTGTCCTCTCTCAACCTCAACCAGTTTGTCTGTCCAGACTTTGGATCATGAAGCATATTTTTCCCCAGGGGGCACATCGAGGACACATTATGCGATTGATGACCAGCATTTGGGCTCATGTCAGTGGTAGTTTCAGTTTTCCCCCAACTGAGATTCCATTGGATGGCTAAAATGAGAACACTACTGTGGCTGTGTATACAGCCATTTTCCGATGGTTTTTAAATTGCTTAAATAAGAAATAAACGCATCCGTTTGAGCCGTTGCTGTTATAGATATTTAAATATGTAATTACTGCATGTGCAAATAAGACATTTTAAACCCAAAATTTAATTTAACGTGTAAATAAAAGTACGTTTTTTTTCTTTATAAATAATTTTTATCTATAACAGACTACTCTCAAAAGAGACTGTGCTGCATTGTTGCTATTCAATTTGCTGCCTTTTTCCCGATATCCTCCATGATTATGTACTATATTCCTTTCGAGAACACATCGCTGTTACACTGTCTTGTTCTGTTTGACAGGGCGACTAACGACTGCCACAATATGGCGACCGCTTTGACGTATCTAAGGAGGGTCCAGGTCCAGACACAAACACCACGGTGTTACGTAGATGTCGATTTTGATGAATTTGAGAGTTAAATGTTATCATCCACACATAATCTGTCACATTAATGGAGTAAGGAGAGTTCACAGTGAATATAACTAAATGGTTACCACAGGTTTAATAACAAATGTCTTCCTAATTCAATTAAGAGTGAACATTCACATGAAACTTGTCTAATATGTTTACGAGCAGAATATTCTACTACTGTACTTTGAAAACAACTGAAAGTATTGTATTATTAAGTATTGTAATTGTTTTCACTTATTTCAGTAGCTGCCTTGATTGGCACCTGGCTATTAAACAAGTCAATGAGGTAAATTAATTTGTACTGTTTGTATAATATTAATACAATATTATTTTTTAACCGAAGCTAGAAATTGGCTGCAATCCTGAGATGCCATGCCTGCTAAAAACATTATACAATACTATATATATTGTCCATTTTTAAATGAGGTTGACACACCGTTTGTGTAACCTCACCACACATCCACGCTAGAAGCTATTTTTATAGTTCTCCTGAGTCATTTTGGTTTGTGCATGCAGATCTACTCAGACCAAGCACATCTAGTGAAGTGGAGCAGCTCTTGTTACATCCCTCACTTTGGTGGAAGGATGATTTGGAAGGAGATTTCTGAGTCAATTAGTTTGGCCAAATGGGTCAATCCATTATAAATCTAAGATTAGTATAAAGTAATTTATGTATTGTGATATGATCCATTTGGGAGAGTGTCAGAAATGGCAAGCGATTGCTGGCTGTGAGATCCATGTGTTGACACCTTTGCTTGGTTTCCATGGAACACAAGTCTTGAGCTGTGCCTCATCGATAGCGTAACACTGCTGTCAACATTGAAGATTTACACACAGCAATGCACTGTCAACATACAGCTGCAGTGTGATTTGACAATAGAATCAACTGGCAATGTTGTCATTGGCGGGAAGTAACGTTGCCTTGAGGTACGAGTAACCCGACATATCACGAGCCATTGTTCACACCATTTTTTTGCTTTGAATTGGTGATATGAGCGCTGCATGGACTGTGAATTTAACTCCGCTCAACTCGCTTTAAAACAAGCAGCAGTTTGTTAGGTACTGAATAATTCTTAAAAAATAAAGGGACTTCAATCCATTTATGGCCAATCCCAGTTTAAGATGAATTCCAAATTTAACAAAGAGAATTGTAAATTGAATACTGTATGTCAAACAACCACACAAGCTAGCTAGCTAAATGTTAACACACAATGCAAAACGCCATATATGAATGAATAGTATCTATATAACAGTGTTGGGCAATAACTAGTTACTAGTAACGCCCTACTGTAATTGAGTTACTTTTTACAATAACACTCTTAACACATTACTTTTTAAAATACAGTAGCCTAACTCAGTTAGTTATAAAATGGTGCGTTAGTCAGTTACTTGATAAATTATTTAATCATTTAATTGTGCGACACTCGTGAGGATAAGCGTTCAGAACCAAATAATGAATGGATGGCTGCTGTGTACGGTACTACTTCCTGTTTACAATGGATTGCTGCTGCCGTGCTAACGCAGAAGACGCATTGTGGGCGAGTGTCGGATTCGGCAGTGAAGGCGAGCGCAAGACGAGTTTTTTCAATGTAAAAATACGCTCCTTACTTTACTTTAGTTGAGCATAGAGGAACAGTGTATGTTCTTTTTTTTTTTTTTTTAAAGAGTTACTTTTAATAGTAACGCATTACTTTTTTTGTTTAAGTAATCATCAGAGTAATTGAGTTACTTTTAAAATGAAGTAGTAACTGTTACTAGTTACTATTTTTTTAGTAACAAGTACAACACTGCCCGTTAAGTAATGGATATTTGAACACAAATCAACATACTATCTACTATTGAGAGACAACATAATAAATGCAGGAATAATTTCTTTATCCTCTCCTTTTTAGTAACAAAAGACGTTTTGAAATGACTTTCACAATATCAATTAAAAAAGAATTAGCAACGTGATTGTTAAAAATGTTTTTTTCTTTGTGCCCGAGTAGATTCTCAGTCATCCAGGTCACAGTAATCCACAAAGGTTGTGTATATATTGTATATATATATGAGATATCGCGAACAAATGTACATCCAAAGTACTGTGCATTGATGTTAGTGTGTGGACTTTAATTACATTTGAGTCCCAACTGACATATCACTCTTACTTACCAAGTTGATATTGGTGTTATTACTATCTTCTTCAGGCATGGGCAAGAACACGGCCAGGGCTACACAGTTTGCAAAGATGGTCAATAAAATGATGATCTCAAAGGTTCTGGATGAAGATTCAGCTCAGGATTATTACAGAAGGATGATGGGAATTCCACTTGATCCCAAAACAAATAAGAACAGATTATATTTGCTACGGGTATACTGACATGCCATGTCTGTCATATAAGACATTAACAAAAATGATTAAAGATGAGTATTGTGGTGTCCCGCAGGGCAGGTCGAGCAGCAAAGTATCATGTGGCTGGTGAATAGTGTGTAAACATATTCCTCTCTACTTCATGTAAATCTCTCTCTTTTCATGCGCTCCATCATGAGTCAGTAGTCCCTGCTCCACAGTAAAATAGAATATCCGCCTCCATGTCATCTCATTCCCACCCATAGGGGGCTCAGTAAGAGAATTCCCCTGCCAGCTCAGCATCATGTCTCCCCTGTGATGCAGCAGGACAGCTGCAGGGCCCAATAATATGTCCAAAGCAGCGAAACACACACGTGTGAAAACGAGTAGGGCTCTTTTGCCATACGTCACTACGCTGTATGATCTTTCTTCTGCGATAGTTCAAAGTTGTTGTTTTTTCAAATGCAAAGTTGCTCCTCCACCTGTGGCTTACATGTGCTGCAGGGTGACATACCAATGTGATTATACTTGTGCAATAAAAAGGGCCCATGACTCGGTTGAGCATGCGGCGACAAATGGCAATGGAACGTGGTGGGAAATTTTACAATTCCATAACAGGGTCAATGTTTACAATCTGGGTTGGCCCTTTCTTTCTGTGTTAACTTTCCCAAATAATGCAAAAATATTGCATATACAGTAATAAGCCCTAAATTGTTAACAAGGGATCTTTTAACTTGAAACGACAATTTATCAGCAAGTTTATACATTTTTAACAGTAAAAGGTGTCGGCTGTAAAAACAGCAATTAGTGTCAGCTAATTCTGTTCTGGATGTTCAACATGTCTAAACCAGGAATGGGCATGTGGCTAAAATAAAAGCAGGAAACTCCCTGCAGGGGCCGCATAACATCACTCAGCAGCCGGTGCTGCAGCTGGTGCACCAAGCCTCACATAATGGAAGCATTGGAGCGTCATTTCCACATGAAGTCATTCACTGCCATTGACGGCTATTGACGTCAAAAATTCATTAGAACTATTTTTATTAGATTAACATTTTATCCACTTTTGTTAACAAGAGTATGAAAACCTAGATTTTTTTTTATTGTACTGGACATTTAGAACAGATATAAAATGTATAATTAATCGTGAGTTAACTATTGAAGTCATGCGATTAATTACAATTAAAAAATGTAACCGCCTGAGGCGATTTAAAAAAAAGAAGAAGAAAAGATTATAAAAAATTGTGAGCGTCAGGCGATACATTTTTTAATTGCAATTAATTGCATGACTTCATGAGTTAACTCACAATGAATCACAAATTTTACATCTGTTCTAAATGTACAATAAAATATACCTATATATATATATATATAGGTTTTCATACTCTTGTTAACAAGAGTGGAAAAAAAATGTTACACTGATAAAAATAGAGAGCAAAAGTGACTTGGGCGCAGAATGCCAGCGAATAACAAAAGTCTTTGCACGTCACAGACTAAAATCAACTGAGATTAAGGAGACGTGGCCAACGCATTGATATCATAGCATGCAGCTGGTGTAAAGCATCTTAATCGCAGCTTTATCAAGTTGCGGAGTAGTTTGATCACCTCACACACTATGACATCTGTCTCTTCGGCTTAATAAATAATACTAATAGTAGTACAATATAAAGGATACTTCCACTCCACAATGTTGATGCAGGCCTTGCGGAAGGGGTTTTTAAGAGTGAAGCAGAAGAGGGATCTGGCAGGTCTTGGGTTGCCCCCTGTGGCCTGTAACTTTTTCAGCTTCTCCCGCTGCTTCCTCTTCAGCTCCTCTTCATTCATGATGACCGGCTTGGCCACGTCACAGTTTGCTGCCATCTTGCAGACTCCCAACACGTCTTAATCCCGAAGAAATATGTCCGCTGTCTGTATAATCCCAACCCGGGGTGGAGTGGAACTCCTGGTGGTGAAGAGCTGCACGGTCCGGATTTGATAATCCCGTTTATGCTCCTCTCTGTCCCTCCACCAGAGCCACAGGCCGCTCCTGGTTGAGGACCTCTGACAGGAAAACCTGCCGGCCAAGTGTCTGGAAGCGCAATTGGCCCTGCTGGTGTTTAATTTTAGACTGTGAACCGGCGGCGAGCCATGCTTGGGGATGGTAAAAAGGTTTGGGGGGTAGAATGTGGAAGAAGGGAGGAGATGAAATCAAGGGGGTGTCTGGGCAGGGCTCACACTGCCCAAGTTTTCTTCCTCAGTGTTAAAATCTGGTCACCATGTTTCCTTTAGGGGCAGTGTTTGACTTAAAAAAAAAAAGTTTGCCAAGTAAAAATAAAGAAATAAATACAAATTAGTGTTGAAACACATTTGTTCTACCTTGTTTGTATGCAGAAATCGACCAAATTGCGTCAGTGTGTTCAAAATTAAAAATGTGTCATACCAAGTGGTTTAAGTTGACATACATTTTCAAGAATAGCATATCTGAACTGATTATTTGACGAGAGCACCACGTGGGGGGGGGGGGGGGCTGAGTGCTGTCATGTTGTATATCGCCCTCTGGTGCAAATATTTAGTATGAGCAAATTAGGAACACAAACACACCCAAAATTGCTTAACCAGCGTATTCTTATTTTGCATCAAAACAAATATACAGACAAATAAAACAGCAGCAAGAACATTCAAATGAGTCATACAATCATGATAAATAAACTGATGAAAAATAAATCAGTGAGAACAATCAGGGTTATCACTACAAATGTAATTTGTATAATTTACTACTTATTTAATGACATACGTTGAGTGCCCAATTATGATCTGGATTTCCATGTATGACAGACAAAGGAAGAGAACAATAACAAACAGCACACATTAAAAGTATGTGCAACTATGAACAGCAATAAATTATGAAAAAGATTATCTTACACCTTAACACAATGCTTCATGGCAAAAACTTCTTTTTTTTTTTTAAACCACAATATGAAAACTATGACAAAAAACAGTCGAGAATGTTTCATGTGTGTTACACAGCCAAATGGTTGAAATAGGCCGGCAGAACTTTGTGATTGGTCCAGTTGCAAATTAGTAAAGAGTATTAGTATGCAATGAGAAACCACCAATCAGCAACTCACAAAATCACTTGTTGGTGTTTTGTTTCTGGGGAACCTTTTCTTCACTAGTCACTAAAAAACCACTACCGGTATTCATGTTTTATATACTCTTTTTAGAACACCCTAAAATGCCACAAGATGGCGCCAAAGCCCCTGCAACGCAATCTCAGTTGGAGACAAGGAAGCACATATTTACTAGCATGCTAAATTGCCGATCTATGGAGTTCTTATTGGGAAATATATAAGATAGTATCTATATTTTTTCCACTGAAACCACAAACATGGCACAAGTGTCAAGGAAGTGGTTGATTGCCTGGCCACCATAGCTGTATAATCTTACTACAATACAAAGCGAGCAAACAGGCGAGACTAAAGGAGTGTGTGGATATTTAGAGGCTGTTGGCAATTATCATTGACTGCTCATGGGCATTTGGGCGACAGCGACTCTCCACATTTCCCTTCTCAGCCATTATCAAATTGTATTGTAGTTTAATATTACTATAAAAAACAATTAAAAAAAATACTGTATTTATTTATTTACTGTATTGGTACAGCTTGGTGGTGTTTGCATTGCACTTGGAAATGTCATTTTGGTTGGGAAAAATAATTCAAATTTTGAATATATATTTATGGTAGTATTATTGTCAAATACTTGCACATGCAGTAGTTGATAATAACACTAAGTGTTAGCCACGGGTGTATTACGGTCTTAGTCTTCAAAATTAAGCAGTGAGAAGCATCATGATCAGCGTTATACTAATTGATACATTTTTTAATCAAGGCATGGAACGCAAAGCAGTGAAAATGTGGGAGTGAAGAGCAATCAAAAAGTGCAGCTGGTGACAGAGAAGATACCTGCTCTAAACACTTCAGGATCTGAGACGCTGGGTTTAACTAAGCATCTTGTGGCGGTCAAACACAGTCTTGCGCTGCTCCTGGACCTGCTTCTTCCAACGTTGCTGTGCCCCCTCCACCCGTTCGAGCACTGTGTTTCCTCTGGCCTGGCTGCTGCCCACCTGCGGACGCATCTCCTGCGCACAGCCAGACAAGATTAGAGCACGTGGAGAAGTGGAGATTCACGGGAAGGTAGAAGGAATGGCTACCTTGAGCGGATTTAAATGCACATATACAGTATTTGATATACCTCAGAGTCCTCCTCGTTGTGCAGAGGCTGGGTGTAGGCATCGTGCTTGCGAATGAGAGGATCCACCAACAGGAGGAAGAGCATGTACAGCAGCAGTGCCCCCACCACAGACAGGTAGATGATGATCGTCACCTGTGACATCAGTGATTCTTAAGGTTAAGATTCAGCCATAAGGTCAGAAAAGTTAAAAAAAAAACCTGACAGATGAATACAATAATAACTGAGGCAGCAAACTAATTATTCTGACAGATGAATACAATAATAACTGAGATGAGATGTGAGGTCCTATCAGGAAGCACTGTCCTACCCTGATGGTGTTGCTACTCCGCTCCTCGTACTTGCACTCACACAACAGGCAGTAAGCTTCAACATCACGGCCAGGCACCGGCATGGGATCCACCACATGAAGGCAGTTGCTAAAAACAAACAACAACAAACAACGAAATTAAACACATTATGAATCGCCAACTGGGACAGAGCAAGGGTACAAAGAACAAACACTTACCAATCCTTTTGGGTGAAATTTCTGTTGTAGACGTGGCCAGTGATGTTTCTATAAGGCGGGCAGATGCACTTGCAGCGAACGTCTTCAAAATTCTGTCATTGCAGTAAAATGAAAAAAACAAAACAACAACCACAAAAACAAAAATAGAACCCAAGTTGAAGTGGTCTGACTTTATGACCTGGTTTAGTAAAAACTGTACATTAAATAAAGCATGTCGTATCATTTCGGCTTAGTGCTGTAAATAGTTTGTGCAACAACACCTAATGTTATGTATATAATGTATATTAGTGTTCATGTATATTGTATAATAATTTCCCTCCCAGGATGGACGCCCGTCTTACCTTCGCATTTGCAACAGTAGCAGCATCCAGCAGCAGGACGAAGACCGCCGCAGCTACGACAAAAGTCCATGAAAACGACATCCTCTCACCGGCACTCAGCCTAATGCCGTATATCGCGCCGCAAATTCAATATACAATAGAGTACAATCAATGTAATATATGCGGGAACACTCGAGAAGCTAAACTAGCTTGTCAGGTGCTAAATTCCCCGACTTCTTTGTTCCGGGTTGTCATCGCACACGGCGACACTGCCACCTACTGGTTAAAATTCACTTTTTATTTTATTTTAATTTTTTATATTAATTTTTAACAACTTACAGTACAGTACATTTAATTTAAGTTCGTTTACTTATCATTGAAACTAGTCACTCAAAGTCTGGTTTTATAACACTTTATATTTTAAAAAATGCTATTACTGCTGTTGAGATACTTGTAAAACGAATAAATAAACTAACTAACTAACTAAATAAATAAATAAATAAACAAACAAACAAACAAACAAACAAATAAATACAGTTGAGTTGAGATCACTGTGTAAAATAGGAACATTTAGCAAAATGCCAATTTAGTGAAATGAGCAAATTAAAACAACAACAACAATATAACAATTGTTATATATATTATATATTATAAGTCATAATTAATTAATGAATATTTAAAGATTTAACTTGATTGATGATTATACATAATTCACATAAAACCATAATTTGCTGATATTCTCTTGAATCCCCTTATCATTAATCGACCAAATCCACTTTTAGGGTTTTATGTACATGCCAAGAATGATTTGAGCAGGTTTTCATTTATATTTGTATCATTTGTGCAGTTTCTTTTCTTTTCATTGTCTGTCTCTTCTACTGAAGGTTATTTCTAGTCGTTAAAAGCATGACTGAGGCGTTTTGAAACTCATCAAGTATTTTCCTATAAATTCAAGTCAATACTGCATATAAATGAAATCCTGCTTCTCTGGTGGAATGTGAAATTTAAGCCCTGACTCATTGACCAAATCAATACTTCCATTTCCAAGTAATCCTGTTTTTATATTTTTCCTGTATTTTCAGATACCCTTAATAAGCCAAAGGAATCAATGGATGGCAAATTCAGCCTGAACCACTTGAGCTTGTGGTCACAGAGATCAATTGCAGGCACTGTTATTTCTCTAGTAAGCCTAGATATTAATGTTGAATGGCACAAGACATCCTCTGTCTCGCCTCAATCATCTGTGTGCCCCTTCAGTCATCATCCACATTGCCCCCCCCTCCCCCCAAAAAGATGAAAAAAAGAAAGAAAAAATTATCTTCTACACGCAATATATGGTTAGACCACATGATGTCTGCAGTAATGTACAGGGAAGCCGGCCATTTCATGACTTACATATTAGGATCAGTGAAGAAGAAAACAAAAATCACCCATCCAATGCACACGGACATGTTTTCCCCCCTGTTAAAAAGTATTTTTTTAGGGATTAAATGTAAAAGGCTATAAAATAATTGTCTTTTAATTGCAAGTCTTGTCTACTTGAATGCAAATGCAATTTAGTTTGCATAACTTCAGTACAGTTGAGAGCTCTGTAAAAAAGAAAATTAATGAAACTATTTAATTATCTTTTTGAGAGAGAGAAAACAAGATTAATGCAGACCAGTGCAAGTTGAAGAGCAGCGTGCTGTGCATACTTGCATCAAGCAGTAACAACCCAATTAAAATGCCCTATAATCAATTCACTGCAAAGCAATGCAATGCACCACCCAAACAACCTCAGGTTATTTTTTATTTACAAAAAGTACATTACATGAAAAGTATTGATTGGAGCCATGAATTAATTTACATGTTGGCAGTCTGCCACTAGGAGATGCTACAGCATAAGGCTCCTTGCAAAGCAAACGAGATTGGGGTCTTGGTGGACAATGGTTCGGCTGCCAGGACTGGTTCTTTGCAACAAGAAAGAAGCTGTCGTTGTATCTCACAAATAAATAAATAAATAAATAACAATACTACTACTACTACTACTACTAATAATAATACATAAAGCAAAATTGCATTAGAGCAACAATGTGGAAAAATAATAATAATGTGTGTAATAATAATGTGATTTACACGTGACGTGACGTACAGTACAAGCCTGAACAAAAAAAGAAACAAAATCCCCTGTTTCTTACTCTTGCTTTTAGCAAAACAACTCTTTTTATTGCATACATTCTGATGAAGTCCTGCACGACCGATGGGAAGAAACCCTTCTCTGTCCTTATTCTTCACAGCCTTCAACCTTTTACAATGGTTCCTTTTGACCTTTATCATATCATCTGCAGTGTCTTTTTTGCCTCCTCGCTTCCTTTATATCATGCTTTTCTAGACAACGCTGTTTGAATAACAAGACTATCTCTTGGATATTCTCACCCTGTCTCGTCTCATTCGTCTCCCCTCCCCTCCTACTGAGGGCAGCAGGAGGAGAGATTCTAATGGACACCCATGGTAATGGCAGTCATGGGAGGCAGCAGACAGTGGTGGTCCATGAGCAGCGCAAAAAAACTATAAATCACAACTCGGGGTTCCGCCCTGTTGAGTGTCGCCGATCACACTCCACCAAAAAGCAATTCTGCCAACATGTGTTTGCACATTTGTCTTCATCAGCCTCTGGCCTGTTTTGGGCCCATGTGACCGACATTTTCTTTCCAGTGGTAACCAAACAGGTTTTACTTCTCGCCGACTCTTCTCTACTATTTACACATTAGTCTCGAAAGTTCGCCTCTACCAAACAAAAGTGAGCCAACATGAGATAAACTATATTGGGAGCAGTAGCATGTAACAAAACAAATTTAACAATGCGTTTTTTTCCTGTACTCTACCGTATACAATAACATGTGAAATTCCATTAATCTTTTTCAATTATGTGGAAACCTTTTTTTCTCAAGGTTAAAGTTGTAAGATGAGTTTGAAATAATAAACCGTTTTCAAATGATAGCTTGTGGTATATTTCCAGCTTAATCGCCTTTTTTTTTCTATTTATGTTTTTTTTTAAGGAGAGTTTATAAGCTCAGTGTTATTTTCTATTCTAAACCCCCCCAAAACGCCTTAAATGCCTTGAGATGCAAGCGACTTGATTAATGATATATATATATATATATGCCGCCATTAGGCAGATTTTTTTTTGCATTGACTTGCAAGCAAAAATTTGAGTTACGAGTGCTGTCCGAGGGCAGTGAAATCAACTAAATTTATTTCTCAATATGCATCCGTTTAGCAGTAAAAAAAACAATTCTTCAAAAAAGAGGCACTGGAGTTGACATCCATGTATCGGCCGTAGATAGAGTTTGGGCAACTGCTGGTCACATGGTTACTCTGCTGCTGCAATTTCGTAATGTATTGCAATAGGCGTTTCCAGAAGCGTGGGTGTTTCTATTGTTCTTATCACGTACATATTTCAATCATGCCTTGTTGCTCAGCATGGCGTTATGATGCATGGGTTCCCTAGAGAGCCACAAAGGAGGAAATTGTGGGAAGTGAAAGTAAAATGAGAGGGCAGGAACGCCAATAACACATCATTGTTGTGTGAAGTAAGTAAAATAACAATTTGAAGTAGGTGGGACTGCCCACCTCGTCAAATGAGTGAAGTGTGCCGTTTTTATTTTTTTTTAAAGTCTAGATTAATGAATAGTTGGCAGACCAGGGCCCTGTTTTTATCAAGAGTTAAAATCGATTATAATTTACAAATGGAAGGAGTAGCACAATGTCCACTGAAATCAAACAAAATATTTTGTAAACCTGGTAAATTTTTTATATTCTATTACTGTCATTGCTATGCTACGGGGCATGCTCATGTTAAATCTATAGATTGCTATAGTCCAGCATACACAGGAGTATATGCAAAACACTTGTATCCCTATAGTTATTATTTTTAATGTTGTTAAGACATTGAGTATTAAAACAAAACAAAGATTTTGCTAATTAGATTAAATAGATTCAGCTTGCTTAACCAATTTTATTAAAATCAATAGTTACTTTTGGTTAGATGGTTATTATATTGAATGAAAAATATTGGACCATGTTCTGATTGGTATTGAGGATATGTCTGATGTCAAAAAGTTCAATTCAATCCAATTTCTTCTCCTCTTTTATAGTTAGCATGATTCTTCCAGAAAAAAAGTAGCTACTAAAGAAGTTGTTGTTTCAAAGGTGTGAGAAAAGGAGGCAGTGATGTTAACTCAGGGTACAGTGTGTGTCCTCTCCTGCTTTATCTGCATGGACAGCTGCCTATCAACCAGCTGAGGACGTGCAGGGGCAGGGGTGTGTGTGTGTGTGTGTGGGGGGGGGGGGTCTGGCGAGGGGCCCGTGACAAGAAGGTGAGAGCTAGGCCCGGCGACGCTGAGCTGAGATGAAATGTAGATACAGAGGAGAGAGTAACTCCTGCCTCTGAGGGACACTGATCTCCAGTGAGGAAATGGAGATGCTGGAGCAGGAGACTTGGACAAACAGAACATGAAAGCTGAGAGTGGCCGTGACACTTGATGGACACAAACGCAGGGGGGCAAGCGGCCACCACTAACCCCCACCCTTCGCTTTCTTCTACCTCAGCCATGCTGTATAAAAAGGATACCTTCACAAAAGAGTAGACAAGGATAAGGATCATATGTTGGATTTACACAAATTAACCCAAATTTAGTGCTTATATCTGCTTTTTATTTGATTTTTTACCATTACGTTTTGTCCAAGGTTCCTTACCCCTTACAGTAGGCATGCACATTTCTTATTCATAACAAATAAGATGCATTTATTCCATAACAAATCTGAAAGGCAGAAGGTAAATATGTATCAACGTGTATCAAACTGATGCCAATCATCAAACCTGTTAAGTGATGCTACAAACACACGGAGTAAATTTGTGTGCAAATCAAGACTAGATCAGCATTATTTCAGTACGCTTGCTTTTGTGACAATTTTGTTTGTTGATATGCCAATGTAAAATATGTTCCCTGGGAATCACAGGTTTAAACTTATCGGCACAAGCCTCAAAGAAACCTCCACAGGCTGTTCATGCATTGAATCATGGCGTGTTGATCAGAAAATGAAGGAGCCAACTGCCAGAAATCCACATGCATCTTTCAAGAGAGGACACGGGTCAGACAGGAAGACAGCTGAAAACAATGAAAAGTGACATGCACTGAAAGGTGGATAAACAGCTTCAGGCAAGAATGGGCGCTTGTTTTTTTGCTATAAGATGATGTTACGTGTGCTCTGCTTTTGAAACGTCCTCCATGTGGTTTCACAAGTCTTGGTAGACTTTACAATGGACTGACATTGACACCAGAACTGCTTCATACAGTATAGGAAGCAATGTGCAGAATCCTTAAAGTCCCTGTAAAGTGAAAATACATGTATTGTAAAATGTTCACACCAGAGAGAAGAGTGCCATTAACAACCCTGCCAAAATTGAATGGTAAAAAAAGAAAGAAAGTGTTAAGCATATAAAACGAGTCTTCAAAATAGTGAAAAATCTCAGCAAAAAAAAAATGCCGTGGGGGTGTCCTGATGCCTCTTCATTTACTTAATCTAGCTAGCTAGCTAACTAGCTAGCTAACTGCACCACTTCAAACATGTACAATGTATAACATCTATTTAGAAACAAATCTCTGACATAATTGTTCAGGGTCTTAAAAGGATGTGAACTGGGTCTGCTGTAGTTCAATCTGCGGACAAAATAAAGTTAATGCAGAAGCAGATGCATATAGTAATGTTGTGCGACACTAGTTTTTGTCAGCTGCCTAAAAGAATAAAATCATACAAGCTAAGTAGCAGACTATACGTCAAAACAAAGGTATGAAGGAGAAAATGTCTTCAAACCAAATTTTTTGGTTTGGTATAGCGTTGAGTTGCCATCACCTTCTACAGGTATTATACCTACTGATTCCCATGTTGGGGCCGTTTTTGATCCAGCTGCCGCAGCCTCAGGCCACATCTGCAGGCGTGATCGATTGTGCCAGTAGACACTTCATCCCTTTGACTCACCTTCTTTGCAGTATTTACCGCGATCCTCTACAGCAGCTCAGCAGTGTACCAGAAGGAACTGGCTGCCTCACGGTGCTTTCACAGACCCAAACAATGCCACATCCTCAAAGAGAGAGCATACAGCATGAATGTGTTTGTGTTACAGATAACCATCGTCTTCTGTCTCTTTCTGAATGTTGTCTCGCTCCCTGTGGCCAAAAGCAGACACAAACACGGACCAAAGTTGTCATCTCACTGTGGCAAAAATCAATAGAGTCCAAAGTGCTTGCTGTAATCTGGGCGCATGTGGAGTTGGAGCTCCAAATGAAGCAGTCAGGCAAAAAATAAAATAAAAAAGAAGCTATACAAAAGAAGGTAAAATTTGGTCAAATGGGATGAATTTACTCATACAGTCAAAATTAGTAGATCACATGCTCAAATTTGACTTTGGGGCCCTAAGCAAAATTTTATTTTGGGGCTCCCTATCACCGCCACTAATAGTGATTATTAGTCATTCATATACGCCTATAAATTTATTTCATGTTCTATTCTTTCATTATGAATACCCTTGTAAAGCTACAGTATATGTTCGACTCGTTGTTTGTTAGATTGCAACTCACAATGATTAAGGAAATCAAAGTAGACAACTGGTTTGCAAACTTGAAGGCAAATCTTTGAAGTATTGCAATATTTGGCAAACTCAGCAAATCCCCCTACTGGCCACACAGAGCCCCAAAGAGAAGCCTGTCATGTTTTAATCTCAAATCACGTGGTTGAGAAAATGGATGGATGGATGGATGGATGGATGGATGGATGGATGGATGGATGGACGATCAGCCTGGGACGAATTTACACTGATACCTTGGTTGAACATGTCACATGGTCAAATTATTTTTAATCTTTTCTAGGGGAACCATTATTTTTGTCTAGGCCTATTTCAGGAGCTTTTAAATAAGTCTGTATAACCACAATTCAAAAGCAATGTCCGATTTTCACATGTTTTATTCATTTATTATTGCTATTATACGGAAGCATATTGCATTCACTTGAAAAAAAAACCCTCCTGTTTTTCTAACACATTTTTTGGGGGAGTTTTTTTTTTTAGTATTTTTTTTTTATTAATATTCTGTTTTACTGAATATTTTTTTCTGTAAAAAATATTCAGAAAAACAGGCTGAAAAAAATATTCAGAAAAACAGGCTGAAAAAAATATTCAGAAAAACAGGAGGAAAAATTACTCAAAAAAAAAGAGGGGAACAAATTATTTAAAAGAACAGAAAAAAAAAAGATTCCAAAAAACAGAACACCAGCTCTGTTTTTTGGAATCTTTTTTTTAAGTAAAGTGACTTGTTGCAGACTCGCTAATAGCGGAAGCGGACACTTTCCCGCAGACCTCCATATGCAATAAAATGGTCATATTTACTTACTGGCTCTCAATAAAAGAATGAATGTGTATACTGTATTGTGGTTTGTTGTTGGAAAATCCTTATATTATCCTTAAATATTCAGAAAAACTAAAACACGGAAAAATTACTCAGAAAAACTGAAAAAAAAACCCATTTTGAAAAACAGGAAAATATATATATTTTTAAAAACGAAAAAAATAACAACTCAAAAAACAGGGAAAAAATATTCCATAAAACAGAAAAAAAATACTCAAAAAAACAAAGCTCCCCCAAAAAATTTGTTAGAAAATCTGGACTTTTTTCTTTTTTCAAGTGAATGTAGATTCAAGTTATTTCTGTGACCATTGTGGGGGTTTCTTCCATTAAGGGATGAGCACAAACAATTTTGCCATCGTGTCTATGTGATTGAATTATGCTTCCTGTCGCCCAGGCTAAGTCATGCATCACAACTGTGTCACAGAACAAAATGTGTGCTTCAATGAGAGAAAACGTGATTCACTACCATGGACTGGTTTCGAAAATTGGATTTTATCTTTTAACAGTTGTCAAAAATGTGTGCACAGTATTCCAGATTTTTTACTCTCTCCATCATACACAAGAACATGAAGGGTAATGAAATTTCAATAAGCCATCAGAATTGTACTTTTCCAAACATTATATTTCCTGATGAGCACACACATGAACAACGAAAAACAAACGGCAGCACCGTGTGAAAGAAAACAAAAGAAAACCATGGTTAAAAAATAAATAAAGTCAAGGTAACAAATTCCCTTAAAATGTTCTAGTAATGAAGCTTAGAACATTATAGTATAGTAACTGAAGATACTTAGTTTATATAATCATTTTGTGTGAGTGTGAGTTTTGTAAAGTGTTTTATTTTACTGTAGTAGCCCAAGGTATGTTCATCATTATTGTTTAATACCCAATCAAGGTAAATCAACAAACTGAAAGTGAAGGTGCATTTTTAGCATTTTTAGCTTTGTAGCTAATCATAATCCACGCCTACCTGTCAATCTCTGGTCAATATTGACTTTATCTGTTGACTTTCATATGAAGAAACTGCTTAACAGAGGCGAGCGGAGTAAGGAAATGGAGAGTGAAATGGAGAAGAAAGGGAAAGAAGCGGGAAGTGGTGGTGTGGGAGGGCGATGGTCCACTGCCTGGCTGACAAACAGAGGGTCCCTCCAGAGTCAGACAAATGAGAGGGGGGAGAAGGAGATGGGGTGTGGGGTGAGAGAGAAGGAGGGGGGGGGTTTGATGTGGGCAGTCAACCCCGGCATCCTCAAACAGCCTCCCCTCTCTTCCTCCGCCTCGTAGCAGAAAATCTATGCCTGCTCTCTTAGTATTCCTCTCGTCTCTTGTGAAGGCTCTGCGGATGCTGCTGCTGGTGGTGGTCTTAGACACACGGTCTGCTAGAGAGGCCCTGACCAGCCGTGTGTGATGCTAGCAGGGACTCTTTTCCCCCTCAGCCTTCTCAGGGCCGCGCTAAGCTGACAGGATGCTCAGAGCGCCCAGCCCCTTGAAAACCTTCAGGAACAGAAATGGACACGTCATTCCTCCAATCTCCCCAAACCGGCAGCTCAACAGAGAGGATGTCCCATATGACAAAAGCGTGTGCGGTGATTTAACAACATGTATAAAATAATTTATGGAAAAGTCTTGTTTTTCGATATGTGGTCAGACAGTCAGTAATAAATATCATAGTAAATGTGGGTATGCGATTAGCACATTTACATTACATTTTAATATCTAAAATGTCAAATATTTGATTACCTAATAATTAAAAAGTTTCAATTTGCAATATATGTATTACATTTTCACACAGACTGTACATATTAAGTGTTTTATGAGATATAAATATGAGATTCGAGTGCTGTTGGCAGTGAACTCGACTCATTTGTCACAGCAATTGGAATTTCCAAACAAACTAAAAAATAAAACAAAAGTGAACTACACATTCTTTACCTAAAACAACCACACAACTTTGTCACAGGAACTGCAGTTTAGCTCAATGCTAACAAATAATGCAAAACATCATAGATAGGCTAACACATTTCACCAATAGGGTGGTGATATAAGCAATGGATATTCAAACACAAACAGTGAAACAACACATGTAGGCAAATAATATTAGTGCTAGCAAGAGATTACATTTTTTTTTAGTTCATGATTGGTTATTGTAATTTGTTTGCTCTTTTCCCCAATCGTTACGCTTTCTTTGTATGTTTGTATGCACTATATGTCCCTGGGGAACGAGACTCGTCCTTCGTCACCGTGGGAACTGTGCACGGACACCTGCGACATGTGCTGATAAATATTTTTTTCACGGTTGGGGGAAGGGTGGGGGCGACCGACCTGAAAATGGACCAGCCGTTCACAAAACTCACAAAATTGGTCGTCTATTTCACTATCCATCCAGTGTAACACCGCGTGCTATTGATCACCCGTGTCTTTATAATCTCCATCACTACTCCTCCACCATGACTGCTAAATCACAAACAAACAAAGCCTTGTTGTCGTCTTCCAAAGGAACCCGTGCTGCTGTCACCTTGAGCTCGCCTCGTCATGCTCGTGTGGTCGCTCTAAAGGTCACAGCTTGTAGTCATGTCATGAGCTGTCACTCTTCCCTCCCGTTCCGTGCGTCTCCGCTCGTCTCCGTCAGACGTTTCTCTCCTCGGCTTTGGAGCACAGATCAAAGATGGAATCCTTGCCGGACTTTGAAGGTTAAGAGTGGAGAAAAGTGGTCCTGAATGGGGGGGGGGGGGGGGGGGGGGCTCTCAGTGTCTGAGCATTATCTGATGTGCAGATGTGCAGACATAGAGAAAAGAGATAAGCCGATCAAGACGGCTCTGCTGGGAGCTCACGGAGTCTGCGAGTGTTACAGCATGTTGCAGTTACATCGGTGTTTGAAAATCATTCTATGGCTGATTGTTAATCGGGTCGACTACCCGAGAGCAAATGGTGTAAGTAAAATAGACTTGAATGATCTAATTTCAAGCTTGGGATCTTATAGTATTTGTTGTATTTAATATTCAATAAACGTGAATACTATTAATTTTGTTCTTCAAACACAGTGAGACAAATGTAGAATGGAAGTGTCTTTGAGACCTAAAAGCACAATTCCAATTTCATGCCTGCATCCTACTTTTTTTTTTTTTTTTTTTTTTTTTTTTTACACGAAAGAGCCCACATACATGCAAAAAGGCTTTGCTTCCGTCTGGACGGGGCATAAATATCAACATTTCCCCCATTAATTTTCAATGGGACAGTCCCACTTTCCCCACCCACTTCCATACATACAACTGATCATCATTACTACCTGTCTGATACTGCTTAGTGGCACAGTTGGTAAAGTCCATTGTCCAATAACCAGGAGTTCGCAGGTTCGAATCCCACCTTCAACTGTACATTGCAAATATATACATGGCCATTATGCTAAGTGATATACTTACATGTATACCAACTGACTACCATATCAAGAAATCCATTATAATTACACTGAAATTATTAAATGCATGCTAGCTTTCAGCATCAGATGACACTTTTCAGAATAAATACGCCATTAGCCATGAATTTAAACAAGTCAAGTTAGCCCAGTGCTCAGAGCAATTACCTTCCCCCACGGAGAACCTGAGTTCAAACCACGCTTGGACCACATCACTGACTATCATATCAGGAAATGGATTATAAGTTCACTGAAATGATTTAAGCACATGCATTCAAATCTTAGCATTCCCACACAATTTCTGCAGAAATTGTACTTTGTCAAGTTGCTTTTGTTATTTGAAAAGATGCAGATGACATCAGGCTCGCAATGCCTGGTAGATGCCATCTGTCTGTTGACATTGCAGTCACTTTGGCAGATACTGTATCGCATTCACATCTTGTGTCGGAATTGACAGTTGCGTAGTGTAAATCGAGCCTTAAATTCAGCGTCATAACACAATCATACGTTGTTGGTTGAAAATGTGATTGGGCGTTTGGGGATAAACGGGGCAGTAAACACAGGTGTGGCATTCTAGCTGTCAAGGAGGTGAGGGGTAATCATGGCAAACTTTAATCAGTTCAGATCAATTATTCATGATCAGGGGCCTAGCGGGCTGATTTCTAAAATGCCCCCCCCCCCCTCCCCATCTCTCTCTCTGTCCCCCTCACTGACAGTCTTGTATGAATTATTCAGACTGCATTTACACAAAGAAGTCCATCTCTGATACCTGATCAGTCAGTCAGAAACATTATGCAACGGCGAATGTCAGGAGGAATTGAGGGAATGGTTCTCCTGGTGTTTGCACCATGAAACAAAGCCCTCAAGGAAAGGCATAACCTATAAAATAGAGTGCAGAATAAAAGTTTTGGGGAAGCTTTATTGTTTCTTCTTGAAGACTGACATGAGGGCAATCTCCAAGCATTTCATTCCAAAGGATAGTCGCCACCCCAGTTACATTCTTACAAAGGCTGGGGTCACGCTTGGTCATTGTGAAACTCAACCATTCATTCATTTGGGGAGCTGGACTGATGGTGGAATGCCAAAAATTGAAATTGAGATTCACTTGTTTCTGTATGGCGATCGCATGCTTTACTGCCCCAAATATTCAAGCATCTATTTTTTATACATAATGCTTATCATGTTCAGGGAAGCTGGGAAATGGAGTTTTTCTCAAATGACTTCTGGCTGCATGGAAGTCAGGTGAGTGAATCACTGATTGCAACATCAGTGACATTTTGAACACAGATATTTTATAAAAAAAAATAAACACCTGTCGAGGAATCGAGGCTGGATAGATTCGAATAAGAACAACAATCATCCAATTACCTTTAAATATTGTTTATTAGAAGAGTCTTTGTTCTTTTCCCCACCAGTTTCTGTGAGACAACTTTTAATGTGAAACAATCCCTCTGGCGTTTCATCTTACTTAATCTTCCTATCCGCCTTTCCCCATCCAACTGCCTCCAAGGCAGTTTGTTCTGACTTCACACTCACAATATGTGGAAGCCTTCATCTTAACACTATTTGCTCTGACAGAGAAAAGCACACGAGCGGCATGGCTGGAGCGGCAGTCGCATGATCAGGTTATATCGGCCTGTTTCCTGCCCCCTTCCCGCAGGTTTTTCCCAAGTCAGGACGCCACTACAAGTCTGCTCACTTGAGAGCTACAAGATTAACTACAATCAATGTAGGCCATACAGCGGTCGGTGTGACTCAACTGAAAGGAAGCATAACCATGATTTACAAACCATTGTTTTCTTTCTATACAGGGTCTTTTTAGGACACCCCTAAACGGTCAGTCTCAGCACTTACTACAAGGACAAAAAAGGGAGAGGGATGAGAAGGGGTGGCACGAGAACGTAGATAAATAGACAGCAAGGAAATGAGAAAGTGTAATTCCCCCTCAGCACTGTTTATCACGCTGCCCCCGACAGCCAGCTACCATAACTCACCAAACAATCAGGCTCTATAATTCAGAGGGATCTTTCATGTCCTCCTTTTGCTCCGCTTGCCCTTGTCATGCATTGCTGTGGCATGAGGTCAAAAATAAATGCATCCCTAGTAGCACAGTATACACTCTTTTGGATGTAGTTTAAGCACTGATAGTGTCGCTATATTACCTTTCTTCTGTAAAACACATAAAGTGGTCAACGTGACACAATGTTACTTACTATTACTGCCAATATCGACGTGTCACATTATTCATTACAACCGCACTCAGTTGTTACAGCTTTTATAATGGGATCTATTTTCCCGCCCAGCGAGGGGTTTAATTGTGGCTACACACATTTCTGAGGGGGCTATATAGCACCCCCTAGCCCCGGTGTAAGCGCCATCCTTGCTGGCCACAACCTACATTCTAAAAATGGAATGGAATATTAGGTTAAGCTCATATTGGCTTGATTAACCAATAGATTGGTCCGACTTTGACCATTCCCAGTGATTACGGGCATACCAATTTTATTGAAATTGGTTACAATAGATAGTAAGTCTAGATAGATCACTTTGAAATATATTTATTGCATCAATTTATTGTATTCTAAATGTATTTATTATAATAAGTGATTACAATATATTATAAATAATATAGTGTTTAAAAATGGATATGTGTGTCTCGATAGATCACTAGGCGCAACCAGCTCAGTGGTTTAGTGGTAGAGTGTCTACTTTGTGATTGTGAGGTTGTGGGTTCAAGCCCAGGCCGGGTGATACCAAAGACTATAAACATGGGACCTCCCTGCTTGACACTCAGCATTATGAGTTGGAATTGGGGGTTAGATCACCAAATGATTCCCGGGCGCGGCCCCTGCTGCTGTTCACTGCTTTTTCAGGGGATGAGTCAGATGCGGAGAATGAATTTCACCCCACTTAGGTGGGTGTGACAATCAGTGATACTTTTTTTTTCCGGGAATCCTGTGACCCGCGGCATTCCCCCAAAAATGTCAGCCTCTAACACAGATGAACCAATATCACGGTCAGAATGACCAATTTGTAACGGTTGGCCCAATCACCAATATTGATTGGTTGAAAACACCTACCATTCTAGAGTGGTTGTTTTAACCAAAGAATCTGTCAGACACATAACTACTAGCTAGATCGGTCAAATGTAACACTTTTTTTTGGTAGATTTGACCAATCTGTCTTTAGAGTGTGGGACTAACTTGGTGTGCTGGAATGCCCAGCAAGGCGCAGCGTAGTCTGCCAAACTCCCAAACAAAGCTAGAGGAGGCTTGAACCTGCACGAAAATCAAGATATGCCAATTTTTAGACTGGAGTGCATGTGCGCTGTCTATGAAAATAGAGCCCCATTTCGTTTGTCCCTTTAACCCATTAAGGCCGAGGGTGAATTACCACTTTTCTACCACTAGAGCCAGGAGCATTCTAGCGCTCTTCTACCTTTAAAGCCGGGAGAGCGGATACGTCATTTTGTTTTGACCAATTCTTGGGTCTCTTAGCTGATAAAATGCATACACGAGAGGGTGACGTAGGCCTCGTATTATGTCTTGGAATTTTATTCAAGCATTCATGGCTGACACAGATTTGCGGGAGTTATGAAATAAATGACGGCAATTGACGACAGCGCGGGAGGAATTTGAATCCGTGTAACCGGCCGACAGTGACATATTGTTAAGAAATATGTTTGTAGACAATGAGGATGCTGAAAATGTCGTTGACGACAAATAATTACCACGCAATTTCAGTGTTGAAGGTAAATATACCCGCAAATGCGACACAGTTGTTTGTTGATTTAAAATAAATATATATTGAAGGTTTATAATAATAAACTTAGGTTTGGGTGAACGTCACAGGTGCAAACTCTGAAATGTTTATGGAATTATGTTTCTATCTGCTTCATGAGCTGAAATATCAATTATTTAGTAGGCATTGATAATATTGTTGAATTCCCAGGAAAAGGGTTTCTGGGTGATTCTAAAGTCACCCATAGGTTTTAGAGGCATGTTTTGGCAGGCACTTTAGGCTTTAAGGCCACCATACCTTCTGTTTGCCAAAGCAGAAGTACTACTTTGACTTTAAATTTCTTCTGAAATGATGTGGATTCATGTTTCCGGCCGACCCTTGTCTTCCCTAAAAAAACACCGTTCTGTTTGTATCTACATGATATTTGATTTAAAGCTACTGAACACAGAAAATTTTAATCTGAATCGTGACTGCTACCTGTGGCCGAAAAATGAAACTGCATTTTCCCTTCTTCAGGTACACAATGCACATATGACATCACATCGGCAGACAGAGGGCGTGAAATTCGAACCCTAATCCAGTCGGAAAACTACTGGCCAGAGGCTTGCAGGAGTTATGAACAGTGTTAATCTACTAATTAAAACATGTTTCAGTCATAAATGGTGAAATTAAAAAGGCTATTGTAACGATATTTTTGGGCAAATTGTTACAAATGACAGTTTTAAGGTTTCATTTTGGCAACTGAATAAAATCTTGTGACATTAATGAAAGGATTGCATCACTTGTTGTCATGGAGATCAGTATTTTGTTGAGCTCCTTAGGGCCATCACATACACACTATTGTTTGTGAATTTTGTTATATACATTTGTTCTATTTAAAAAAAAAAAAGCTAATCTAAGCCCATTGTGTGGCCATTTACTTTTCATATATTCAACAAGAATGGCAGACTTGATCATGACTGACAAAATATGGCTTCTCTTACAACACGTGTCTCGGTGTGGCGAGCTGGACAGTCCATTCATTCTCGTCTTGTTGCTGTCAGAGGAGCAGCGTGCACGACTGATGACCACTCTGCACTGTGGATCTCTATCTGAGTGATTAAAATGTGTGGTGGTCTGAATGTGAGAACAAATTGATTCCTGTGGGTCCTTCGTGACTCTCTGCTATCCGCGATAGTTGTTGGACATATTCAGATAAGTCTTTCAATATCTAGCCTTCATACGTAGCTTTCATACATGAGTGGGGTGAGCAGTGTGACACATGTTCCTGTTGCGTGTCACTTCTCAACCTTTCCGTCTGCAAATCTCCCTTTTGTCCATTTCTGATCACCTGTGCAGTGTGTGCTCATTTCACAGCGGGGCACAAAAGGGGATTACCACCAGTTGGGTGTGGGTGGGTGTCACAATAAAAAAAAGTCATTGTTTGCTTGTGTTCTGCTTTATGGCACCATATATTCAACACCAGTGATTTTCCGTCTCCTGTGTGGCTCTCTGCTTTGTCTGCTGCGAATCAGGGACGGCAAATAAGTGGTAATGGAAGTGCACGGAGGGAGTGAGGAGGGGGTTTCAGCCAACATCTTTCTGTCATCACTTTGGAAGGTTGCGACCCCAAAGCACGGTGGCACAGAGCTGCTAAATTATTCAAGCTGTGTTTCAAGAACCCCCCCCCCCCCCCCCCCGCCCCCATCTCTTGTGCTTGTGATTTCTGTGAGAGGACTGACTGACATTTGCACATGAAAATCGCCTCCGTTTCCCCACCAACACTTGAAGGACCAAACTTACTTCCGACTTAGAGGAGGTGAGCGGTAATTTGAAAAGTGTACATTATAATGCTGGATTTGGAAATCATGGCATCATGGCAGCGTAAAATCCTCCCCCCCCCCCATTAAATTATAAATCAGCAGATGGTCCAATTAAAAATATAAATTTACCCAGTCAAAGAAAGCCTGGGCCATAGTTCATGGAGTAAATATGTTGCGCTAGAGGTGCACATTAACATTTAAACTAGACCATTAGAGGTAGCCAACTGAACTCTATGTATGGTGGATACGTCCAATACTGAGACAGGTAGTTGATTATGTGTCAATGTGATGTGCATAAATGCAGCTTGAATATGATAGTGGCAGAATCGCACCTCAGGGAGTGGCCGATTCATAACTCATCTCTTTGAGCAGGGTCAAGGGCCATTCAACTGAGATGTGATTGTTGGTATGGTACTGTTTTCAACAATTATGCAATGATACCGCAGTAAAATATCCCATATAATTGTGCTCACAGAACAAATAAGCTCAAAAGCTAATCAAAGCATTACAAAGGATCACTGCATTGAGTCAGATTGAATAGCTAATCATTTAGTAAAGCAGTTCCCTGTCCTTTGCCCGAGCCATGTGGTTCTGGGCCGCACAGCTATTTTATTTTATTTTTGGAGGTGAATCATATACTTATGTCCTGATCAGGAATGTACTAATTAGGGTTGTTTGATACCATGTTTCTTCCAGACCGATACCAGTACGAGTATTCACTCTTTTGAGTGCACACCGTTACAGAGTATATAAAATGTAACTTAACACAACGACAAAAAATTGAGAACAAAGACCTTTCTTTCAGACGAAATTTGCCGATGTGTCGAACTGCTGCTGTAGAGCGCCAATTACTGCCAAGGAGGACATACTCAATGTCAGATTTGATTTGCCTTAAGTATCAGTGGCTGGTATTGGTGGCCTCCACGAGTACCTTAAAATATGGCTGGCGGTAGTTGCCCATTCCTCGTATTAATATAATAATCTGGAGATGAGGGTGCATCGGGAAGTCAAACCTCAGGTTCTGGAGGGGCAATGTGATTTTTGTTCAAGCCATGGAGCGATAGAATAGCAGATTACAAATTGAATTGTTGACCAACTTAAAAAAATGAAATCTTGTCATCTTAAATTGGTTCAACAATTCTATTTTTAGAGTGTACACCATCATCAAGGTCCGAGAGGGTTGCATGGAAATTCATCCAAGCAGGTAGCGCAGTAAGTGTGAGGAATGAGAGAATCCTTTGGTATGCTGGACCATCTCTGTGAGCTGTGAGACTGGCTCTGTTGAAAAAGAGGAGGAGGAGGAGGAGGAGGAGAACACAGCTCAAGGGAGGGAGGACAACATGTAAAGAGAGAAGCAGAGGGCGGAGCGTTGGACAGGTGACAAATTGTGATTAATAAATGTGGTTCAGGACAGCAGTACGGAGGCTTGTTATTAATAGCGAGAATTAGAGTGGCTGTGCAACTCAATCTAAACACTGCCACTCTGCATCAGGCCCCATAATCAGAGCTTAATGGAACAGCACAGCACCAGGATGTGCAAGTGCACACCTTTGCACGTGCTGCTTACAAATGTGCACTTACTGTGTGAGTACACATGCTGGGAAAGTCAGGGATGAAAATGCTGAACACATGCCACATACTTTGTTCGTATGCACACTGACATCATTTACCATACACGCCTAAGTCACATCGCAGTGAGAAGCCAGTTGAGAGCCAATTTAAGTGATTTTATGACTTTTTAAAATGTTTGTACTTTGTAAACATGATGGAGGGGAAATATCGTACAACAATCATTTTTTCTTTTCTTTTTTCTTTTATTTTTCTTCTTAAGAGAAAGCTCAGTATTGTTCATTCGGTAATCTTACCGATTCGACATGTCATCGTCATTGCTCTCTCTCTCTTTTTTCGTCTTCCTCTTTATTTTTAGTTTTATGTATGTACGTGAGTATGTGCATGTGCGGGTGTGTGTGTGCATGTGTGCGTGCGAGTGCATACTAATTAATTCACCTAAAACCTATTAAAAGTCCCATATCGTTCACCTAAGCCAAATACTTCAGAATCCAGCTAAGTCGTGAGGTTGTCAGGAGACCCGAGGAAGGATCAAAGAAAAGAAAGGAAAAAGAAATCCAGCACCGACCAGACATCACCTACTACCGTACAACAATCATAATGCAATTAAAATAGCTTTCGTTCAAGAAGTTTGCACCAAAATATTACTTTTACCATTTTGGATATACTGCCTCCATTTCATATATATATATACATATATATATATATATACATATATATATATATATATATATATATATATATATATATATATATATATATATATATTCGATATGCGGCCTAATAGATTTTTTATCTTTTTATGGGAATATTCAACAAAACTTACTTAGGGTTAGGATCCACACATTAAGCATGGAAGAATGTTATATTAATGGAACATTAAGCCTTAATATTTGATTTCAGTGCTTTTCAAACAGAAAACAACAAACAGCTTTTTTTGTTAAATGCAGTGGTTCAGTTATAAGCCTGAATTTTCTGAGAAATAAATACATTTTCATACAAATCTTACAATGTACATGGACAAGTTTACTGATTAGTATTTTCTAAATTTGAGTAAAAAAAATTGCAATAATCAATGTATAGATTCGTATCAGGATTAATCTGTATCGAATCGAATCGTGACCTATGAATCGTGATCCGAATTGAATCGCCAGGTACTAGGCAATTCACACCCCTAATATATATATATATATATATATATATATATACATATATATAAACATTGCATTTGATATTGGGATGATAAATTATTCGTCATTAATGAGTTTCTGATATGTGGAGTGACGGAATAGTGAGTTTACTCCCTGGCAATACTTTAACTGGGCTTCAATGCAGCCACCTCCACTTGCTGCTTGCTTTCATCTTCACTTGTGTCTCCACTAAGTGAAAAAGTATGCTGTATTGGCTTGAGATTTATTCATTTTATTCATCTTTATTTCCCAAGGTAAGGCAATTGAGAACATATTCTCATTTACAATGCCAACTTGGCAGCAGACAACAGAGTAAAACAAAGCACAGAAAAAGCTCATACAAAAAGATAACAAATTGTAAGGTGTGATATCGTTATAAAATACATTATGTTATAGCACATGGTGAACTCAAGCTTCAAAAGAGGCTGAAAACAGGTGCAACGATCATGTACTGTATTCCTGACTATCTTTTTAAACGATAATGGGATGAATGAGGCAAGTTTTCTTATTATTTTGCAGAGTGTTCCAATATGTTGTGTTATCGTTTGGGACCACAAATGTAAAATAAAATTGCCCAAAAGTAGTGTGGACTTTGGGAAAGAAGTGGTAGATTAAACTGTTAGACTAAGCAAAGATCATGTGGGGTTTTGATAATCACTGTTTTATAGATAAACACGGATGAGTGAATTTGTCTGCGGGAGTGACAAGAGGGCATATTAACCGGGGAGTATGGGACACGTTTCTAGCTTGTGGAGGACATTTTTTTTTGTAAGTGGATCTATATGTTTACCTACGTAATGATAGACTGAGAGGACACCAAATTTGGTGAAGTTCATGGGCCTCAGATTTCAAGCGCTAATTAAATGCAAAATATTGCAAAAATGATGCTAATTTACTACAGCATTAAATGCCTGAGAATACAGGTATGATGCATAAAATACATGTGATTCCAATATGGTAAATGTCGTGTTTTTGTTTGTCTAAAGCAAGCATGTATCAAGGCAAAAAAAAACGGCCTTTGTCCAAAGACTTCTGGTCCTGATATGGACTGACGTAATATTTCTTCAGCAGGAGCTCAGCTCATTTTCTCCTTAACCAGATAAGAGCAGCACTGGTGTGTTTCCTCCTGTGTACACTTCCTGCAGATTACCCGGCATTAGACTAACCCCATAACGCCACTCCATCCCGCCATAATGACTTCTAAATTGATTTCCAAGTGGGTGATCTACATGGCAAGGAACAGCAATTTGATAGCCGAGTTCCTGTCAACGTTAACTGTGGAACATGTGAGCGGTGCCACTCCCAGGAGTGACGGCCCCGTGGCGGTTATGCTCCCCGCTGGCATACTATGTCTTAATCCATCACAGTCGATGATCAATATGTGTTGGTCCTCTCTTTCTATGTTATTGTGTGATGGCCAAATAGACCTGCATCCGACATATAGCTACCCGTTAGTCTGCATGCTTGCGAGAAACAAATGATTTATTTTGTGCAGTGCAATTCCTAAATGTTACGCATTGAAAGCGTGGAGTTATTTAATGTTGCTGTGGTCGGTTGATTTGAAGAATTAGTATCGGAAACCTTGCGGACTAAGCGGCCGTAGCAAAGGAGAAATACAACGTGACTAATGTGGCCATAAATAAGTTTCCTGTTTCTCCCTTTATTTGTTTACACGGAGGATAGGGTAGCTAGAACAAAAATGATGCATATGCACAAAAAGACAGAGATTTACTTTCTACATCTTAATATGTGAAATTAATCATTAAACTGGCTAACAACCCGAGCGGGACACTACTTATCTTCCTGTGACTGTATTTTGTTTATGGTGACAATAGAGCCTCGTGCAGCAGCCGGCCTCGTAAAAAAGCAATAGCAATGACGCATTATGTCAACACAATGAATATTATTGAAATGAAGTCAGAGTGGAGAGGGAGCAGAAATGGAGACAGACGGTTGAGAGACATGCGCATATTTCAATATTAATCACCTCAGTAATATTTTAACAGGCTTTAAAAATCCAATTGTGAGCATATTGCCTGTGTTGGCAATGATGATCTGGCCCCTGCTGCACAGCACGTACGGTATGGAGTATCTTGGCTCGACCTGGACCAACCATTTTACATTAGAAAATCCTCATGCCACACATCACCAAACAAAAATGTCACAAAAAGTATGAAAACTGAAATAACGCTGAGCTTCTCTCAATTTACTCACCGATGGACCTGCTCGGTGTGAAATGTGGGCCTGATTAATGTACTCGCATGAAGCCACGACTTATTTATTATTCTGTTTTAGAAATGGGTTTATTGAACCTTCTGCCATTTAATAATGAATAATAATAGTCAAACAAATTAAGTTAAATTGGATCATTTTCACAGAACATCCCACTAGTGTGCCACAACACCCTAGCTGGGAGTTAAAATGAACTTAGCCCATAACCTTGTGTCCATCAACAATTGCCAGCTTAATCTGGCCCAATTTGGGGGAAAGATAGTGATTATCCACCCCGCTACGCCTGCAGGGATCAGTTCCGATCCCTACATTGCTAGTCGTGGTCACCATATATGAGAGGGATGGAGGAGGAGGAGCTATCAATACTGTATGGAGACCTGTCCGCATTGCTCCCACCGCGTTGCCATTAAACTTTAAAGCCACGATTGAGGCTGTCAGATGGGCGATACGGGATACTCAGGAAATGATATGAGTTCAAATCAGCCCGAGATGTTCCTGAGATGAAAGATTATTAATAGTGAATGTGACACAGTGCTGAGTACAACTGACCGTTTAGATCCGCCACAGATTGGCCAACACTTTCCTGCTGGTTCTCCGTCAAATTCAATGATTTGTATTTGTACTTCTTTAAAAGGTGATTATAATTCAAAGATGTTTAACAATCAACGAGGAAAGAGGAAAACATGAGTCGGCTGCTGTCGACGTGCGTGGATAGATGGTTTGAGTGAGATAAAGAATTTGAAAAGGCTAACAGTGAGAGGAAAGAAAATAGGTATAAAATTATTTTGGTGGAAGAGTCCTTAGCCGAGAATGCATGTCGTTGTTGCAATGGATACGAAGGGTAAGGTATAGTATACTAATTAAAAAGTTCAGTCAATCAGTGCTGGAACCTGACTGGGAGCTTTTCGTGGCCAGTGGAGTATCTCCCCTCGAGTAGGGCTTCCGTTCGGCCCCGCATAAGTCCCTGTAAGTGACCCTGTGGAGGAGGCTCTTGCAGCGGGCTCCTCTGTAGATACCATGACTCGGCACATCACACTTGTTCTTAAAAATGGCCACTATCACACTTCACCTTCGTCCCTCAGGCATCTTCTGACACTCTAGAATTCCGGTGAAGAACTTAGTGAAAAAAAACAACAACACAGTCACCTCTCACGGATGCTTCTGTACCTCTCCAGTTGTTATCAAGACCAAATGCATTTCCATTTGCCATCCTCTTCTACTTTTGGTCTTTTTCACTCTACCACACAAGCGTGAGACGTTTTGCTGAAGTAGTGATACCGGTAAGGGCGTTGGTAATGGAAATGAGATGCAAGTAATCAGGAAGTCTTTATGTAGGGGCAAAGGTAGTCTGCCTTGAGGCCAGCAGATGCCAACATCATGCCAGGCCAACTTTGCTCATTAGTCTACACGCTCATGTTTAACTACTGTATACCTCTAAAGTAAAATAAAGAAAACAAAATAAAATGGATAAGCGATTTGGATAATGGATTGATGGATGAATAAAAACCTGATCAAAATTCTCGCTACTCACTTAAAAAAAAAAAAAACTCCTTACAATTAAGTACATTTGATACTTTAAGACTTGTGCTGAAGTAATATTACACAATGTTATTTACTTGGATACTTGGACTTTCACTTTGTACTATATTACAAGACTGCAAACTCTTTGTATGCCTTGTTCCATGTGTACACCTAGACTATAAGTATTATGTGTGTTTGTGTGAGTCAAAGGTACAGCACAATGTGTTGGACAGAGTGTCTCACTAATGAGGCTATGCAGCACAAACATACGCTCTCACGCGGACACGCACGCACACGCGCACACACACGCACGCACAGGGGAACATTTAGTCTATCCTCCGTTACTCACAAATCACGACAAAGGATCCATTGTCAGCTGCCTCTGTCCTTGCCTGAACACACAAGATGAAAACATCTGCCTTTGTTTTAGCACCCTTTGTCACACACTTTGCTAAAGTGAAGCGCTTTAATAAAAAACAAAAACAAATAAACAAATGAAATAAATAAATAAATAAATGTGAGCAGACAGGAATGAGAAGCAGCAACGCATGATAAGTGATAGAAATTCATAGTCTGATTTGGGTGTTACGAAATAAAGCACTCAGAAAGCAGTGACCTGTGAATATATCAGAATTGAAAATGTCAACCCCAGAAAATTATTGCAGCACATTGTGAGACATTTTTTCTATATCAATTGATCTTCAATTAGCCCTCTTCTAATTTAAGAATATGGTGTGGGGGCGGCTTTGTTGGGGGGGGGGGGGTTGTGCTGGGGGTGGGGGGTGTCTGGGGGCTTGGGGGCCTGGGGGCGGCTGGGGCTGGGTTGGGGTGGATGGCGGGGGTGGTTGGGGGGCGGGGGGTCGTGGGGGAAGCGGGGGCTGTGGACCGGTGGGGTGCGCTCCTGCTGCGTTGGGTTGGGGGCGCGGGCCGTGTTGGGGTGGGGAGCGCTCCTGCTCCTGGGTTTGCTCTCGGGCCGGTGGCCCTGGCGGGGCCCGGGGGTCGTCCTTTGGCGCTGCCGCGGCCTGGGGGGCCCTGAGGTGTTGCGCTTGCCCTGTCCTGGCAGGGGTCGATGGCTCCCCTCTTTGGTGGAGATTTTCATGCATGCCAGATCCACCACACCAGCATCTATCGAAACTCAGACACAATCTGCTTCCTCCTCAGGTCATTGAATCGGTGGAGGCTGGTGTCTGTGGATCTCACTTTGCTTCGTTTGTCCTTCCTTCCTTTCCTCAGTCTCTCCTTTGGTCTCTTGAGGTGTCCCTGATTTTTGGGATTTGTTGAAATTGAGATGTTTCTGGGGTTGGTGAAGAACTCTGGTTGGTGGCCCGGTGGGTGGTGTCTGGTCGGTGCTGGATTTCACCTTCCTTTGTTTTCTTTGGTCCTTCCTCAGGTCGACTGACGGCGGTGTTCGGTTTAGGTGAACGGTATGGGATTTTTTTTTTTTATAGGTTTTTGGTGAACTAACGAATACACACACACACCCACGCACGCACACACACATACACATACACACACACCCCCACATACACATACACACACACATACACATACTCACCCAAATACAAAAAATAATAATAAAAAAAAGAGCAATGATGATGACATTACCGAATGAACAATACTGAGCTATTTGACAAAAAAAGAAAAAAAATCAAAAATAAATAAATAAATAAATAAAATAAATAAAAAAAACAAAAAAAAACAAAGGGTGTTTTCATTTTTTCACCTATTTATTTTTAACTACATCAATTAAAACAAATGGTTCGGGCACTGGAACTTATTAATTATTTTATTTTTGGTTGGTTTATGGTTTTATTGGACATTTAAACATAAAGAAAACACAAAACACATTACAAGTTTAAAATATAAGTTGAAGTAAAAAAGAAAAGAAAAACAAGAATAGGAAGAAAGAAAAGAGTTTATATGTTCAAAAGGGGTAGGAGGAAGTTAAAAACGTATCTCGTCATACCCCTTATTCGTTTTATGTTGATAAAAAAATAAGGTTTATATATTTCAACAAAAGGAAATGTATAAACCTAATAATCATAAGTGCACTTTATCATATGCACATTTTCCAGCAACATATGTACATGAAATTCATAGGCATATACCATAATACATTTATAAATCATATCTTCTTACTCACATTTACAATTTTCATTACACTCATACTGATACATCCAAAGAAATTACAGCATGTATACAATTTTAACAGCTCATGTCTGATGTAAGTAATTTAAATTCAGCAAGTAACTGACATCTTTTCCAGTTCAATTCTACTTCCATTCATTCAAATTCAGAATTAATTAATTTTGTGAACTGACATTTTACTTTTGATAAAAATATTAAAACAATTATTATGTTTTCCCCCCATTTCATTTCCAGCCCAAATTCTACTTTGTTATGTTGTTATACTGTTTTAATTTTATTTCTAGAATGTACTGTGCACCAATAAAAAAAACAAATCAACAGACTCCAAGCAGCAAATGGCCCTCGGGCCAGACTTTGGATACCATTTATTAGCAAAGTGAGGAAGGGGGGAGGGAAGAGAGAGAGAGAGAGAGAGAGAGAGAGAGAGAGAGAGAGAGAGAGAGAGAGAGAGAGAGAGAGAGAGAGCTCTTACAGGTGTGTCTCCAAACATACAGCAGTCCAGTGATACAGTGGACATCTGCAGCGGCAAATTTGCTATTTTGGAGCTATTAACAATTGAACCAAAAAAAAAAAGAAGAAGAAGAAGCTTTTATGCAGGGCTCCGATGACTCTGACGTCATTCTGATTTCAATGTCCCTCACCTACCTGGACACACACACACACACACAAAGATTTGGTGCTAATTGAAATCCTTGCATGCCACATTTCCCACCGAGAGAGGACTGATGCTCATAGGATTTGTTGTATTGAATACACTCCGGGATTCCTAAGGAGCGACGGTAAGTAGCCTTTTACCTTCCTCCCAACTCAGATGTGCAAGTAAACAGATGAAGTTACTCCTTCGATGGATTTCACTTCATTTAATGTGTTGAAATATTTACGCTATCGCTCTGTTATCGCTCATGAAAAACAGTCACATTATCACGTGCTGGTATGATTCAAAATATGTTTAGAAACGTGTTATAATAAATGAAGTATTTTACTCATATTTTTGTACAGTTGAGTTTCAATTCTGTATCCTTTTCTCCCTTCAGCGCAGATAGCCAGTAGACACAAGAGGAGGGGAGTGTTCCAAAGCTCTGTTGGACAGCACAAACAAGATGATGATGTCAAGAAGAAGATTTTCGCTCAACTTTTGTCACATGCCCAGGCGTGTTTCTTTATAAGGGCTTCTTGAATGACAACTGTTTGTGTGAACATCGAAGAAAAAAATAGAACGTGCACAGCCCTTCCCTATTAAGGTGAATTTGGCAGCACTCCTTTATATTATGTGCCAACTATGATTTATCTTTGATGCAAATACATGAAGAGGTTTGAGATTAAAATCAAATCCAAATTCTTCTATTAAACTATGTTTTTGGTAGTATTTTTTGTTTGGCCAAAATATTTATCATCTTAAACTCCACAGTGGTAAAGCTTCATGTTTCTTATATTTCTAATCACAGACTTTTAGATATATATTTTTTTTTTAATCGCCCCTGGACGCCCTCATCATTTTTCTTGGAGCTTTTCATCTGCTTGTGTTCCTCTGGCTGTCTGCCATTTGGCCTCCCTCATCTCTCAGTACACTTGTCCCACTTACACACTTCCCTCCCCCTTGCTCACATCTTTGTCCACCTTTTCACATCATACTGGTTCCCTGAGAGGCTTCACCCTGGCGGGCACCATTCCAGTCAAAGGGGAGGAGGACTTTCTGACACTGGCTGCTTCGCGCCTCAGCCGCAGGAAGCGCGTGATTGGCGCCGCCGTAGGAGTAGCCATGGTTTTAATTCTACTCGTGGCCATTCCCCTACTGGTCCACACAACCAAAGGAGGAAGCGCGGGAAGCGAAGGTAGCCATTATGAAATGCTCGGAAGCTGCAGGATGGTCTGTGATCCCTACGCCACCTCTCAGCCAGGCCAGGAATTAACAGCGGTGTCTCCGCCACCCCAGGATTACTCTGGGAAGAAGATCAGGTCTGGCATCCGGGGACCTCCGGGGATCCCTGGCGCCCCAGGAGCACGTGGGCCCCCTGGGGAGCCAGGCAAGCCTGGACCGCAAGGTCCCCCAGGTCCGGGCCCTGGCGGCTATTCTCCCTCCCTCTACACTCCCAAAATTGCCTTTTATGCAGGGCTCCGCAAGCAGCATGAGGGGAGCGAAGTGCTGAGGTTTGATGACGTGGTAACCAATGTGGGCAACTACTACGAGCCCAGCACTGGCAAGTTCACCTGCCCACTGCCTGGCATATATTTCTTCACCTATCATGTGCTCATGAGAGGAGGTGACGGCACCAGCATGTGGGCGGACCTGAAGAAGAACGGACTGGTGAGTAAATGTGTGCTTGTGGCTTTGTAGAAGCATGTGGACAATCAATCCATTCTTCGACCACTGTTCAGGGTTACGAAGAAGGCAGAGCTTATCCCTGCTGATTGTGTGCAAGAGGCAGTCTATACTCATGATGGGTTGCCAGTGTAAAACATATTTTGTCTGATATAGAACACTTAAAAACAAATACTGAAAAGACAAAATTATTTGTGCAATTTATTATCTTATGAAAGAGGTCGGATATTTCCACCTGAAGAGATGAAAGCATTTTAGGGGTCTGGCCAAAGCTGGATTTTTAAACCTTCTCATACGCAAAAGATCCAGGAAGATGCAGAGTACGTTTACATGGAGTCAATAACCCTTTTAAAACTCAAATATTGGCACTGTTCGGGGTTTGAAAGACCATGTAAACACCTGCATAAAACCTGAATATGCGCTTATTCTGTTTTTTAAAATTCCTGAAAAAGACCCCTGAGCTACCCCTTTTCTAACCCGAATATTTGTTCATATAAACACATTCGGAATACCTCCATTGAATGGGGCATTGGCTTGTCTTATGCACATGCTCTATTCACAAGGAATCTTGGTCTTTGGACTGGAGTATAGGAATGAGTGGAATGCGCAGCGCCATCCCACTTACTAAACAAGTCTCACCTGAAAACATTGATTCCTCTGCAGCTTTTTCACGTTATTTTCTGTCTCTACGGCGAAAATGCCGCTGTGTGTATCTATACACACATGCGTGTGTATAAGTCCATGCTTCTGGTGCGCAACCCACCAGAAATACTCAAGCAGAGGTAAAGAACCACACTTTTAGACTACTTTATTTAGCATGGAGAGTGAAATGAATATAATGTATTTTATTGACTGTAGAGAATTAAAAGCCAAAATGACGTTTCTATTTGCGTAATGACGTTGTCCATGTGTTGCGGCAGAAAGAAAGAAAGAAAGAAAGAAAGAAAAAAAGAATAAAAAAGAATAAAAAAGAATAAAATAAAAATAGGGAAAAAAAGCAAACTGTGGCCTATCAGTGAGGTTTCCAAGGTGATGTTGGTGGTGGGTGGAGTATTCTTACGCTTGTGTAAACGCATGCAATCAACTTCACACCTCCACTTTTCATTGTTGTCACTTCTTATGTGTTCTAATTAAACAAAGACAGTTGCGATTCACTATTGAAGGTACAAAAACACAACGGAGGCAGGTACAGAAAATCAAATGTGAATTGTTCAATTACACCAGTCAATCAGAGCGCACATATAGAGCGCAGACAGAGGAACATTCACACTCTCACTGACTCCAATTGACACAGTGACTACCACCAATGAGCTGGAATCATTCCAATGCTGTCCGTCCAAAAGGCATGCGTACACTATCAGTGACCTAATAGATGTGTTTACTACGTACTACGTACTAGTGGCCCATGTTCAGCAACAACATTGACATCCTCACATTCAGAGCACACTTCACTTAGCAATTGGCCATATGACAGACGAGAAATGAAAGAGCAATCTTTTCCCCTTTAAAGGGGGATTCATACAGTCTGAAGTTGCCTGCCTGTCACCTGTATTTGCATGTGTGCGTGTGACAAGTGGCAGAACGCAGCCGTCACCAAAGGGAACAGTCTAATTAGAGAGGATCACACATCGAGCTTGATTATCGGCTAAACAGAAGTGCAAAAGAGCACCGCAGGAACGTCCATCACTACGCCGTCCAGTCAGTTGACATCTCAGCTAAATTAATAATTAATGCAAAATTGACAGTCCACTCATCCACTCGTGCATTCCCCAGACACTAATTAAAGATAGAGAGGGATGAGTGCGTGGTGGGGTGTAGGGTGTGTGTGCGTGAGAGAGGAGAATAAGAGGCAGGATATATCACTACGATGTCGTTAGAAGACTCCAAATTCAGGAAAGCATTAGTCATGCAAGCGCATTTACTCAAATCTCCCCTGAAATCAAAAAAGTAATGATTGAAACGCCGGTATGTGCTCATAACTGTTTTGTGAGTCTGACCATTGCAGATAATAGAAAATGTTGGAAATCGTTTCTCCTCCTCATCATTTTGAAAGGAAAAGCACTTGAGCACATGAGCAAATATACGTCGAGTGGCCTATCTAATGTCCTATATTGTCATTCAAGTCATCTTCACCTGCTAAATAATTGAACCATTTTAGATTAGATCCTGCACTATAGTTTCCTGCTGTAAATTCCCCCACACCCACTTGTTCATTGATTCTCCATTAATTATATTTTCATTCAACTCAATTATTTAACTGCACCGAGGTCCATCTGACACCCGTCACGTGACCTCTTTAAACAGTTCCGTTACTAGAGCGCTTTGCCTAACAGGGCTTGACAGAAAGCGAGCAGCTGGTGGGAAAAGGGGTATGAGGGGCAGTCAAAGCTGCAAAGTACTTGATTATATTTGGTGATATTAAAGCCCACAGGCTGCTGTGTGCCTGGGGTGGTGGCTCGGGTTTAAAAAATGGCCACCAGGTTGGATTGCAAAGTGTAGAATCAAACGCCCTGTAGTTTGTTTGTCCTTTTTTTTTTTTTTGCCGGCAAATCTGCTTGGATTTTATTTGTTGCCTGACCACCACAAAAGCCTCTTCACCCTCCCACCCCCTGCAATCCCATTTGCATTCTAACCTTCATACCATGACAGACACACAAGACAGAGTGAGTGAGAATGAATGAAATACAAGCACCTTGACATGACAAGCACAAGCTGAGATGTCCACTCGGAGTATATGAGAGGGAAAACGAAAATAAAAAGAAAAGCGAGTTGACGGGAATAAGGGGGTGATGCAGAAGAAGATGGATGACTTCACGGAGGTGTGGAGACAGTGGACCGCTAGACGAGGCATCGGGGAGGCTGGCAGCGAAGGCCAGGACGAGTTCGGGCACGATGACCAAGCGACACACGCTCGGCACGTCTCGGCTTGACAGGTCGTCAAGGTCGGCCACAGGTAGACAGAAAAGAGTTCTGCGTTTTGCACTTTTACTGGATAGTCGAAAAGAAAACCACAATCTTTTGAGCATGTTATCCCCATAGTCCAAACTGCTGCCATCATTGGAACAACCCAAAAATTATAAGTACAAAATGTATAGAAAATAAAATTCAGAAAAGTTCCGGACTAGTGTCACAAAAGCCAAAAGTCCGAGTTTTCACCCTTCAATTTAATCGCCGAGTATATACCTGTCCCCTCAGCGCTCCGCAGCCATTAAACTTCTTTTCCACATGCTTTTGTGTCAGGTAATCAATCAAAGTGAGTGATGATGAGACCAGACTTGCTAGGGAGAGTCATCCTCATTGATGGGTCATGGATCTTCCAGTACGACCCACAGACCAAATACCAAAGCCTTCAGCTGAAGAGTTCGACACCGCCAAGACCGACGAAAGCAACATAGTTGAATTCCAAAATCATGTTGAGCGTATGTGAGGGGCATCGTCTACTGTCAGTTCTTGTCACACGGTCAGTTGACCAAGTAGGAGGCTATATCTACTAAAGAGATCATGTGCAGTTTGCATCGTTTAACACATGAGAAGAGGCGAGAATTTTTCCAAGACAAGTTGTAATGACTTCACCATGACATGCTCCCAAACACTCAACTCCCCAAACTGGGTTCTGTGTAAGTTTTTCCCCCCTCTTTGACTAGTTCAAGGGGGTCACCAAGGGAATGTGTTTTTGAAGCCATGGATGACATCAAGATGGCCGTGACGACCGAGCTATGGAGGATCCTCGATGAATCCTTCTAGGAGTGTGTAGCTGCAGAAAGTCGCATTTTCTGTGACACCAGGCCTGGAACTTTTTTTTATGATGATGACAGTTTGGCTCTGGAATGGATTATTTCTATTTCCAATATTATTTAAGAGGACTTATTAACCAGTGTTCCAGAATAGACTATTATGAGACCTTACAAGCCCAAATGTAATGTGCTTTATTGTGCCATTAACATTCACGTATTCAATAAAATCCCTCAGAGAACACTGCAGAAAATAAATATTAGTTTAGTTATTATTAATTACAGAGCACTACTCTGAACAAAATGCTACTAAGGTCTCGCGAGGACAGTGTATGTGTGTGTGTGTGTGTGTTACAAAAGGTTGGTAATGTGATGCCCACATCTTAGGAGGATGTGCTGACTGCGGCAGGGCTTCCATGGGATTCCCATAGATCCAATATCTATTACATTCCCTAAATCCCCACTCTGTGAGCCCGACATGCTCACACCTCAATCTAACTTTCACAAATCATTGCAGCCTGACAGGGATTGAGGGTGTGGGGATTTGTGATTGAGGAGCATGAGTCTTGCTTCAGTAGGCAGCATGTCGGTGACATGACAATCAACCTGCCAGGCAATGAAATGATAATGTTGATGTCAAGCCATCATAAGCTATGCGAGCTGTGAAGACTGTTCTGAATGACATGTTTATGACTTTAAAGGATTTTAATACAAATTGTGCCTGGGAAAAAAAAGAGGAAAACACGAGGTATTCTCATGAGGGCAGCAGGAAATGATATTGTGGGGAATGTAGCATTGTTTTTTTTCCTGCATCTGGGAGAGACTAGTTTCTAAAGCAAAGAAGTAACCATCGCAGACTCACCTGCCAAATTTAATTAAAAATGACCTCTTTTTTTTTTTTATTCAAGCATCTTTTTATACTATGAAGCCCCAGGCATGACATGGGTGGGGGATTCAATTGTGGGCAACAATGCACAAACAAAAATGCTAATTTGAGGCCAGGAAATAGTCATTTGTGGCGATGAACTAGGTACGTGCACACGAAATACACAAAGTAGCTTTAGCTCCATACAAGAAAGTTGCATAGGCAACCTGAGGATAAAATTTGAGGCTGGGGATCTTAAGACAATGAACAGAATCCAGTACTGCAGTCTGACCTAATTGTATTTTATTTTTTTGTATGAGCAAAGAAATTCACAAAAGCCTACCATAGCAGGTTATTGACGAGAGCGGAATAAGAAAACACGTTATGCCGTTCTTAGCAAAGGTGCGCTCCATATTATTACCCAAGTGTCTAATTTATTCACACTAGTACAGTGATTAAGTAAAGGCATAATAATAAATCATGCGATAAACTTTTTGTTAAGGATTCTTCCATTGTGTGTAATTAATTATAGCATAACTAAGCACATTATTGACTTTTCCATGAACCTCACATTCATTATTTTGTAATGGGGGAGGAAGGAGCTGGTGAAAACTGGCATGTTATAACAGTAGAACGCTTCGTGGTTAAAATCGAACCACTAGTCTACTGGGCTGCTCGGAGAAACAATATAAAAATATTATTTAAAAATAACAATTGAAAGGAAAGGGCCAAATCATGTCTGATCTTGGAAGCTAAGCAGGATCAGACTTAGTACTTGGAATGAGTGACCAACTGGGAATAGCAGTTAGCCATTTGCTAACCTAACCTCATGAAGGGCCAAACTTAGATTAGCAGTTGAGTTGGAGTCAGGTAGGACATCCATCCAGAAAAAATATGGGATAAGTTGAATAAATTGATTAAGAGTTAGTTATAGATCAAGCTATAGATCAAGTGAATGCGTTGTTAACAGTAACTAAATGAGAGCTCAGATTATTTAAATCATTATGACACAGGTTTTGTAATAGACCTAATTAGATTGCCAGTGGTCCCTAACCATGTCGCTGACGAATGTTTAGTCACAGAATGACCTATAGAGAATATATAATAATGACACCCAATGAGCATTGCAATGAATAGACCCAATGTTCCGTTCACTCTTTTGCCGTTTTCTCACCCGTCATGGTCTCTTTTAACAACCTCCTCAAAGGTCAAGTGTTGTAAAGATAGCATCACATGCTGCTACCTGTAGGAACGTTCTCAATGATATGAATATGTTACAGGTGAAATCTAATTAGCCTTAAAAAATAAGGTCCAAGATCTCTTCTTATATGAGTGGAAACACCACCCGAGTTGCACGTACTATTCACAAGAGTTCCTCTCTTGCTGGGCGTCTATGACCAAGACAATCTTGCTGTCCATTATGAAGCATAACACTGAGTGGCAGACAACAGCAATCTGGGATATGGTTCATGCTATAGACACTTGGCGTAATCCTTCGGCTCCCAACGGAGAAAGACGATCTGTTCAATAAATAATCAATTTGCGCACACACATGGTAAAGTGAAGCCCACTCTCCAGCCCTTCCTTAACCGTCTTCCTATGTGTTGTGGTCCCTTAGGTGAGTTTAACAGCTACTTTTCTATTGTCTTCGCTCTAAGAGGTCAGTATATCACAGTGAATGAATCCTGTCAGTTTTATTACCCGTGGAGCGCAGCGCCACAGATGAAAACAAGACTTCATATAGCCCCGCATCTCTCTGGTCTCACAAAATAGCCTTGCTTGATCAGTTCGTGATGCTGGACCCCCCCCCCCCCCCCCCCATCCTCCTCCCCCAGACCCTTGTTCTTTTTCTACACTTTGATTTCTTTCAACTCAAGAGGCTCTACTTGTATACAAAACGGTTTCGCAACTGCACCGGGTACCTCCTCCTCCCTTGTGGTGTCTGAGTAATCCCAGGTGACTTTTAATGAAAGGGCTAGGGCGGAAACTGCCATTGGCGAGCCCTAGGGGTTCTTGCCGCTTGCTTTGTAGCCCACACCTTGCTTGGGGATCAACAGTGTGCTAGATCAGTCTGCGTACTCTACTCCATTCATATCAAACACCTCTGTTGACTTCCTGTTTTAATTCCCACCCCCCCATGCTCTCTGACTTTATGGTGTATTCATTGTATTATTGCTACAAACACAACAACTCCAGCGGAAGCATCAATTCATTTCTTGCATATTGGTGAAAATCCCTTCTTTTTTTTTTGCTGTAAAGAATTCACACACGAAGAGATAAGAATCTGCTGCAGCCTAATGGGGTGAAAGTGTTCCCTGTCTGCCGCCGCTTGGCCAAAAATAATGAGCAGGATGACATGTGCCTGACATTGATAGGATGTCACCACCACAGCGTCACTGTCAGCCGCAGCCAAAGATGCAAATGTGATATTGGCTGTCACGAAACACGTCAAGCACAACAACAATTTAACCTTTATTCATGGATGACTAAATGGATTGCTGGAGGAATTCCTGAGGATTATAGTGCCTATTTAAATATATTCACTCACTTTGTATTGGCTCGTTTTCGTATTTTTAGGTACAATGTCCTACAATACAATATAAGCAAAAATAAACAAGCTTTTCCTATATATCAACTCATTCACTGCCATTGACGGCTATAGACGTCAAAAATTTATTTGAACTATTTGTATTAGTTTAACATTTGTTTCCACTTTTCTTAACAAGAGTATGAAAACCTAGAAAAAAATATTGTACATTTAGAACAGATATAAAATGTGTGACGGGATTTCAAAAAAGAAAAGATTATTAAAAATTAGGGGCATCAGGTGATTAAAATTTTTGATCGTAATTGAATCGCATGACTTCACTAGTTAACTCATGATTAAACACAAATTTTATATCTGTTCTAAATGTACAATAATTTTTTTTTTTTAGGTTTTCATACTCTTGTTAACAAAAGTGGAAACAAATGTTAAACTAATACAAATAGTTCAAATAAATTTTTGACGTCTATAGCCGTCAATGGCAGTGAATGAGTTAATGTAATGAGTTAACTATTTCCTGCCTGGCTTTGGAATTCACAATGGGATGTGATTATAAAAGTGTGTAGTCCAGATAAATGGTTACAGCAAATATATATCGAGTTTCATCAAAATAGGACCGCCAGCATTACTAAAGTAGCATGAGCACTGTAAACAAGCTGCCATTGGCCACAGCTGCTACATTGATAGGATGGCTTATTCGTAATGGAGTGTTCTTAAAAAAGAAAAAAGAAAAAAAAAGGGGAGAAAAAAGGAATGTTCAAACGCTAGATGCTACGCTAATACTAACGCTACATTCTCTAAAGCTAAGTATTATCAGTTTGAAGTTGTTGTTTTTTAATGCATAATCAATTGCAAAAAGCAGTGACAAGCGTATAAGTCGAGCATAAACGTTACTAATGCGGCGCGGATTCTGAATTCTCTCAGATGCCAGAGTTCCATTTGCTCTGCCTCTTGTTTGCTAGGCTTGTGCCTACATGTTGGTAAACAGGGGATGGGTATATGTTTTCATTTTCCAGCCATAGTTTCAGGTGGCTAGGTTTCTTAAAAATAAAATGATTGGTGCTAATTAGTTTTTTGAACATATCCTTTCACTCACGTACTACCATCAAATTGCACGTACAGTTTTGGTGGTAGTTTGGTTGCAGATTATACTCCACAGCTGTCATGGAGATGTGTACGGTTCGTCTGCGGGGTGACAGAGATTGAATGGTCCCTACGCAGACGAACACTCAGCTAGACACAAGGCCGCTGATTGCTGACATATGTCCAGTGACTGCGGCTTCTACACCAGAATTATTGAGGAGGCGTTTCAGATGCAATGGTTTCATGAATTCAAACACTTTTTCATCCGACCACCAGGAATATAATAGTTTGGGATTTAGCATAACGGTTTGTTATTATTTCCTTCTCGGCATTTAAAAAAACCCAAACGTTTTTAAAGCAGGTTTGTTAGATTTCATTAGTCAAGAAAAAACACTTTGTTTTAGTTTAATTTGTATCAGTTTCATTTTTATATGTATAAGGAGTATGTGTCCAAGTGCAAGATAAAAATAAAAGGTTACAATTAGCATTGCGTAATAAAGTAAACTACAATTCCCAAACCATTGTTTGACCTTTCTTCTTCTGTACTTCTATACAGCCATACAGTAGCACAGTAGCAACCCCGAAAGCTCATATTTTGAATTAAATGGCAACAAAGGACGCTTTAGCTATATAGTTGGCTTTAGTTAGTTTTCTAAATGTTGAATTATAATTTAATTTAGTTTTCGCTTTTCTTTCATTTTTATTTTCCATCCATGCATCCATCCTCCGAACCGCTTATTGTTTAAAAACAAAACCCCCCAAATTTAATCAGTTTTAGATAAAAAAAAATAAAAATTTCATTAACTATAATAACCTCACTAACCAACACACTGTGCCTTGGGCTCATCCTCTTTCACACTCCAAATAAGACCCAATTTGCTTCCTTCCTTTCCTCAGTCTCTCCTTTGGTCTCTTGAGGTCTCCCTAATTTGTTGGAATTTAGATGTTTCTGGATTTGGTGAAAGACTCTGGTTAGTAACCCGGTGGGTAGTAGGTAATGTCTGGTCGGTGCTGGATTTCACTTTCCTTTCTTTTCTTTGATCCTTCCTCGGGTCTCCTGACAAACTCACGACTCTAGCTGGATTCTGAAGTATTCGGTTTAGGTGAACGGTGTGGGATTTTTAATAGGTTTTAGGTGAACTAATGAGTACACACTCACACGCACGCACACATGCACACACACATGCACACACACATACTCACCCACATACAAAAAAAAGAAAAAGAAAAGAAAAAAAAGAGAGAGCACAATGATGATGACATGTCAAATCGGTAAAATTACCGAATGAACAATACTGAGCTCTCCCGGAAAACAAACAAACAACAAAAATATATTTTTTTTTACCCAATTTGATATCCTGCAGCTGGAGTCATATTTTGCGTGGGCCTACCAATGCAGGATTGTGGTCAGGCCAGCCTTCACTTGCTCCGCTCGATGTTTAGCCTCTTTAGTTTTCTTACTGAAATCACTTTCCTGATTCACACTTTTTCTGTGCAGACTGTCGCAATGATAATAGTTTGGTGGAATTCTTACTTCCATCTCTTGCCGTCACATATTGCTATTAGAGTATGTGATACTTATGGTGCCTTGCGCTTTTAAATGCTATGCACGGCTACCCAGAGACACTTCATTTAGTCAGAGCCTTAACTTAATTTGTATCGCTCTTCATTTTCTTGTCATCGGTTGATAAGATATTTTCCATCTGCACTACTCATTAGGATCTCAGCTGAGCTTGGGTGAGAGAAGGGGTCTACTCTGCATAAGTAGCCAGCCAATCACAGGGCACACGTAGACATACAAGCACTCATAGACTCAACTCAACTCTGATAGAGAACTACAGTTGCAACAAAGTTCCGCTAGATCAAACATAAAATACAATAAATAAAACTAGTTTTACGCCCTCTTGCGCAGGTGTGAGGCTGTTTGTTAATGAGAGCGAGAAAACGAGATTGAAGTCTCCACTGACAAATACGAGGGTGCCGGAAAGCTGAAATTGTAATCAAGCCATCACAGCACATGTGATGTCACTGCAGGAGCTGAAGTAGAAAAGGATAATAAATAAATAAATAAATAAATAACAGAAATAATGGTTAAAATCTCCTGCCCTAAGTGTAAGTGTACATTTTTTGGTGGTCAAGTTTTTGAATTTAGGGTTTTATTTTACTTACTGTCTAACTTTTTATTCTGTGTTTTCATTTCGTGATGTACATTTTTTGACATGACAACATTTGCCGAATGACAATAAATCGGAGTCTGAGACACTTTGGAAGTGCGATACGCAATAATATTTTGCGTTAAGCTCAGAAAGAACGCTACACAGATTTATGAACCGCTTCAAACTGCTGTTGGATTAACTTAGTATCCGTGTAAAAAAGTTTTAAGGACAACAGCGTTCCTGAGAGACATAGACAAAGAAACATGTCCTTTGTATGGATGTAGATCATCGAGTGTCAGTAAAGACACTAATTGAGAGAATAAGTGTTCAGAGATTTTGTCACAAAAGGCCAGCCCTCTTGCTAGTGATGGCCTATCCTCATAACTTTCACCACATGGAATGCAACAGCATTTTTGTTGTCACCCATAAAGCACACTAACAGAAATCCTGTTTCCCCCGTCAATCGAGGCACGTGTACTTAAACATCAAGAAAGAGTAAACCCAATTAAATGTGTTAGCAAACAAGTAAAGATCCACTGCCTCTGGGTCAATAAGCCCCAGCTCGCACACGGCATGCAAATGGGAAGCTGTCTGGCTTTGGTACCGACCACTCAATATCATGCATATCCAGGATCATACTGTAAGCAACGGGTCAATAGCAGCTGCGCTATTGATGCTGCTGCTGCACTCCTCCGCTCTTGTTATCTTGGGCAATGTCGCTTATCTCCAAATCCTAATCAGACCCCCCCCCCCCCCCACCCCACACACACACACACAACCCCCTACCATAGCAGATCAATACAAAAAAAGACCGTCTGTGTTCTCAGTCCATCTCTGGGGGGGGGTCACAGGTCACCGAGCTTTCCATCTGTTTATACGCCGTGACCGTCGACCCCAAAAAGCGACATTGTCATACTTAGGTATGAGTCATCAATAATTGAACGTGAGCAAAAAGGTGACGGAAGATTGACGCACGGCCGCTGAGCGCACGGAGCTGTTGAAAAAGTGATGAATTCATTCGCACGTGTGCTCGGTTGTAATCCGAAATCTAACTCTTTAATACGTGTGTCCTTTGCGGAGTGACAGGTAAGAGCCAGCGCCATCGCTCAGGACGCCGATCAGAATTACGACTACGCGTCCAACAGTGTGATCTTGCACTTGGATGTTGGCGACGAGGTGTGTGTGCAGCTGGATGGCGGAAAGGTCCACGGGGGCAACACAAACAAGTACAGCACCTTCTCCGGATTCCTCATCTACCCAGACTGACAATAATCGCAGGAACAGAAGAGTAGACTCGTCATACGGAAGAGACACACAACTCAACACACACGCATGGAGGCCTATGCACACATGCAGACACACTCACACAAACATCAATATAATCATAATAAAAGAGTGGTTGGGGGGATAGAAAAGGGAAAATTACAATTACGTTGATTTATATGGGGGACATTTAACAACCTCCTTTGTGGCTCTAAAATATACAAAACATTCTAATGTGATACATATGAACTTGAAATGCATATCAAAACAACACCATCGCTCGCATTGTTTGTTATGCAATAATTGTGTTCATAAAGAAAATCATGTTCTTTGTACTGACCATCGAAGTATTTAATTCAACATTTCTGCTCTCTATTAACTCATTCACTGCCATTGACGGCTATAGACGTCAAAAATTCATTCGAACTATTTCTATTAGTTTAACATTTTTTCCCCACTTTTGTTAACAAGAGTAAGAAAAAAAAAATTGTACATTTAGACCAGATATAACATATTTGATTAATCATGAGCGAACTGTTGAAGTCATGCGAATGATTACAATAAAACATTTTGACGCCCTAATTTTAATAATCTTTTCTTTTATTGAAAAAAATATTATTTTAAAAATTAAATGATTATTAAAAATTAGTTTTTTGAAAAAATATTATTTAAAAAAAGAAAAGATTATTAGAAATTAGGTCGTCAAAATTGTAATTAATCACATTACTTCAATAGATTAATTACAAATTTTATATCTGTTCTAAATGTACAATAAAAAAAAATCTAGGTTTTCATACTCTTGTTAAAGTGTAAAAAAAAATTAAGCTAACAGAAATAGTTCAAATGAATTTTTGCCATCTAAAGCCGTCAATGGCAGTGAATGAGTTAATATTGGTGCAAAAATACACACCTGAACAAGACCCAATACAATAAGTAAATCACAATTATGCCCAAACAAGGATTATAATACAGTGCTCAGTTATGATTGATACTTTTAAAAATGTATTAATTCAACAATATGCTTATTATTGTAGATGCATTTCTCTGCTGTGACTCATGAAGGCAAAAGCACGTTAATTAATACCTTTCACACAGTCAATCAAACATAACATACAGTATTATTATATTTGTAATCACAAATTATTGTGTTGATTTCCTTGTGCAGGTGCACCTTATGCAGCCGTAGATGTGCTTTTGTGTTGTTATGTTTAAGGGTAATTTAACCTCCTGTTGCGTTCGACAAGCCAAAAAGGGTTGAATTTATTTTATATTGTCAAAAAGTGTGGGGGGGGGAGGGATATCACCTTTTACAATTTGCAATTGTGTGCGTGTGTGTGATGACAATTCAGTGTGTTATTACCAATATTGTTCATGTGTGTGAATGGATGCAGCTGATAAATAAGGAAAGGCAGAAGGGACAAACAGTTATAGTGCATCACACTGTGGTATCTTTGTTATTTTTTCATAATCATTTTTTAAGGAGTATGTTGGAATCTCATTGTCTGTCTGCTACATGCAGTATGTTGAAGAGGCTGGGTAAACAATTACTATTAAATAAATAATCTATGCCTACATCATTTGTGTCGTGTGTGTCACCGTTGAATATGCGTGTACGTGCAATTGTCATACACATCCGCTGCGCACCACCGCTCCATCTGACTGCAGCATCGAATATACAGCGAGCCCCTGTGGACTTAACAAGCGGAGACCGGAGCCACTGCCTTCGTGCTTCAACATGGATTTCCAATATGTCTTAAGATACTGTTCAAGACACAAACACTAACAGCATTATATTGATCTCACTTTATAATACGCTCAGGATCTGCAAAGTCCAGCCAGTGTATGCCTTTTTTAGATGGAGCACATCTAAATCAATCAATTGTGCAAAAGCTAAATTGGGTCTGATAAATGAGTGGACGCTTATTAAGGGACGCTGTCAATTTTGATCATTTCCTTAAATTCACAATTTTCTGCACACCACTCAATCATCAATAATTTCAACTTTACTTGTTCAACTCATTTCAATGTACAAACTTGGAACCACTGGAATTGGTCTTTGTCACTAAAGCGTCACTCACTGGCCTAAACAATAGGTACACCTATAGAATCAGATGACCAAATAACAAAAATCTGCCATTGTAAACCTAATAATGCAAATTTTTGATTGGCACAGTATTTAAATGTATTTTTAGTTATGAAAGCCACTAGGCAAACAAACAAAAAATAATAACTATAAACTAAATACACAATAATAAACATGTTGTTTTATAAATTTTCAAAAATATCAATCAAAAAGCAGATGGCTTTTTTTGAGTGGCATTTTGAATGAAATTATTTCTAAGTCAAGTTCATATTCATTGTATTAAGCAGATGTTACAATTAAGGGTGGGAATCTTTGAATGTCTCACGATTCGATTCTGATTTTTGGGTCTGCGATCCGATTCAGAATCGATTTTCGATTATGAACGATTTTTGTTTCAAAATGATTTGATTGACAATGATTTTTGCTTGAATCTATAGATGTGCAAGGAATCGTAATAATCTACTCGCTAATGCTAATTAGCACGCTACTCGCGGCACTTTTATCACTCAAAAGAACGGCACCACGCTGCAAAAAAGCAACTTTTATAGGAATAACTTAATCGTGACTTTTTCCTTCTACTCTCTAATGTGGCTACAACTTAACAGTGTATTAGACCGCGTGGAACCACACTGCCCCTATGAGGCCAAATTGGGTACAATATGAACAGCGCTCCAAATAAAGGCACACACAGACAAAAGCAAGACAGTATAAAATAATTAAAATAAAATCAATTTTGGGACATTTAAAATCTATTCTGATTTGTACTAAATGAGAATCGTGATTCTTATAAGAATCGATTTTTTGGCACACTCCTAGTTACAATGCATGTGCTGTTAGAATATAAATAAACATTGGTCGAGCATCAGTTAATAGTTCACTATGTCAGAGTGGACAACATGTTAAGTTTGACTAATTGCAAGTGCATTATAGCATGAAAATTATGAAACCATTCATTCTGCTACTATTTCAGCCTCCATTGAAGAAAGACTAAAATAATAGTAGATAGTAATAGAAATAATAATAATAATAATAATAATAATAATAAATAATAATAGAACGTTTCTTAACAGGCTAGTTGCCCCAAAATAACTGAACAGCAATGTCAGGGACACATGAAACATGTTCATTGTTTATGAAAATAAATGTGATCAAAATTTGGCGTTCTAAAAACCATGACAAAAAATGTGTGATATAGTATCAATGAACCACTTATTACATACACACACTAATTAGTAAAGCAGTGTGTGCATGGACGTGCCAAAAAACTACAATCAAAAAAACGTTAGTGAATACGTTTGAAATTAAATGACTTGACATTTGTATTGGTGGAAGGCTGTGTGCACATTTTTGGCCAAAATTTTGTCCATTATTTTGCTGCATTTTCATAACCGACGGATTTTGATGAGGACACCAAAGACACTTGACAGTGCTATTTGTCCCTTGTGTAACCTACTAGTGGTTTGAGTAAACTGTACATCATGGAATTTGTTTACATTTATAATTTAATTAATATTGTAATCCAATTCAATTAAATTCCTTTTTTTATTATTATTATTATTTTCTATCAACATTTTATCTTCATTGTTTCAGCTAAAGTTTGCAAAATTGCCCGGCTGGAATTTTTTTTTTCCGGAATCTGAATATCCTGCGAGGGCCACATTTAGACGGAGGTAATGGGAGCACCGTACACGTCATCGATAACAGCTGATTTGTGCTGACAGCCCATTCGATTATTGATGTGGTGAGAGGTAGGCTACTTGTAATTATACAAAAAGGCTGATAGCATCTTGGACTTGTATGTAGAGTACACGATCAGGATTTTTTGCCCATGAGCACGGAGATCATATTGGACGTCTCGGCGGGTTCGCTCAGTCTCCGCTAAAGGCGAGTTCAAAGTTCAGAGGAGGTCCGAGTCCGAGGAGATGTTTGAGACGGGCTGCGAGGCCGATTAGTGATTTCCGTCTCCGATGCCCCGCCGTGGAGATCACACACTCGCAAATAGGAGGATTAAAATAATCAATAGCCCTGACTTCCATCGATCGGACGCGTGCGCGCACGAACACGCGCATCTAGTAATTAGTGGCAAACCTCTATCACGTCATGCGCACAGACGCGCGCGTGCATTCTCGAAGCTGTATAATGAAAATGGTTGCAGCTGCTTGTGCACAGACACAAAAAAAAGGTCACGAAGCCACAAATAAGCCGTATGGTTGTTTTCTTGGTTTATCAGCCAAGACGTTCACAACACGACCACACAAGGCAATCATCTTACTGCTAATCGTTATTAAAATAGTTGATAAGACAATCGGAATTCACAAAATTTGAGCTAAATGTATTTAAGAGTTTTGATTTATTTGACTGGTTTTCTGTTAATACACGGCGCGGCAATAAGGCTAACCCAGTTAATAGCCTACCCTAGCCTAACTTGTTTTTGATGTTATGTTAATTTCAGACTAATTGCCTCGCAAAACTACTTTGCCAGCCCGTTAATTACAAACAACTAAATTACTGTTATTCACTGCGAATGTAATGTTTAAGCACCATTACCATAACTCAGGCAAGTGTACACTACAAACAGCAACACTGCCCTCTTGTGTCATTCGAACAACACTACAGACGTGTCATTTCATTGCATACGAGATGCTAAAACGAACACCAAATATTTGAGGAGCCTTTATTCGAATGCAAGAGATGGTAGAATCAAAAGCATGGGAAACATGTCAAATATTGTGTAGGTATGCATACTATGGCTTTTTTTGTATGACTTATTGCTACCATGATAAAGCAAACCATGTGGTTTTGAGCCAAATTAGTCACCATTATTACAGTAGATCAAACTATTATCGTGTATTTATAAATACTAAATTCCCATCAAAAATTGACAATGATAGCAGTAGTTATTACAATGTTGGGTCTACAATGGTTAAAAAAAAAAAAAAAGAAGGGAAAAAACATTTCAGGTGATGCATCTTGGAATGTGTCAAAGCAAGCTTTAAGACTCCTTAATGAATGCATTCATATTGGTCATGTACAGTATGTCAGACTTGGCAGCAATAGCCGAGGTCTTGTCTTGAGACAGATCAAATCCATGGCAAAGCGCTTGTGGGATGTAGAAAGCTCACTGCAAAAAGAGGAATCGTGACAGGGTAAAAAGGGGGGGGGGGGATAAAGTGTGATTCTTTTCATCTTCAGCCGTTCATGACCATCCTGACCAATTCTGTGAGGAGAGATGAGAGAGAAAACAATTCAGAAGTGCATATGTACATGGGTGCTCCCCCATATTGAACCCACAACAAAAAGGAAATGTTCAAGAGGACACTGAAGGAGGAAAAAGGAGGGGAGGTAATCGTCTATTCTTTAATCAGCCAAAGCATTTGGCCGTGTCTACGATCCAACAAACGCTGGTTAGAGAAGCCGTCTGCGCTCAGTGCTTTCTTTCCTCCAGCCGAGATGCAAAGAAGGGAGCGGCCAGAAAAAGGTGCTAACTGGTCCATTCTCCCAAAGAAATAATCCAACCGCCGACCCGTTTAAGGGAAGCCAACTTGCCTAGATGAGTGTTTCTGTGGAAAGAGCAACACCTACAGTTTAAAACACCGACAGAGAAGAAAAGCTGTTTAAGAGCGCCGCGGCCGCTGACATGCAAATGAGGAGCCGCCGTGTAATCTCCGCAGCCACCAGCGGCGATGAGCTGACAGTGGGCAACAAGCTTCCCATGAATGACAAGCCACTTCCCTGTGTGCCACCCCGCCCCCCACTTCCCGAAAGCTGAAGGGGGGCCAGAGAAACAGAACAGCAAGGAGGCTACAAATTGGGCCAGAACCTCAGAACTAACACAGAAGGACCACACGGCTTTCCCCAGACACCGACAGGTTCAATCTACTTTGAATTGAACCTACACCATCTACACTCTGTGAGTGTTAGGGAGGCCTATTGTGAGTGGATTATTAATATTATTATTAATAAGCTAGGAAGCAGCAAAGCTTGCTCGTGCCACCTCGTGGTATACCCAAGTGCCCGTACCGGCCCTCAGCCTGACATGATGTGACGCACAAACGCTGTGGAGGAAAAACAGTTACACACTTTGAGAGGTCTGCATCATACAAGGCCTTACAAAAGCAGTCAAGTCCCCACGTATTTGAGGGCGAGTTACACATTGCAACCGCCTGAATGGAAAGGTTTACTGTGTTGTCAATCACATTACCCACCTTTGGCAATTTCAAACCATCCTATGTGACAACAACCCAGCACGAAATGTGTCAACTCTTCACAGTATATACTAGGGGTGTGCCCCAAAAATAATTTTAAAAAATAAACCCGATTCTCATTTAGTACGATTTAGAATCGATTTTAAAATGTCCCCAAATCGATTTTATTTAAATTATTTTAGAGTGTCTTCCCTTTGTTTGTGTGTGCCTTTATTGGGAGCGCTGTTCATGTTGGCCACTTAGGGGCAGTGTGGTTCCACGCGGTCTAATACACTTAGGTTGCAGCCACATTAGCGAGTAGAAGGAAAAAGTCACGATCAAGTTATTCCAATAAAAAAATATATATTTTTTTGCAGCGTGGAGCCGTTCTTTTGAGTGATAAAAGTGCCGCGAGTAGAGCACTAATTAGCATTAGCGAGTCAGACTGGAGTAGATCATTACGATTCCTTGAACATCTATAAATTGAAAGACAAATCATTGTCAATCAAATCATTTCGAATCAAAAATCTTTCTTAATCGAAAATCGATTCTGAACCTGATCGCACACCCAAAAATCGGAATCAAATCGTTAGACATTTCAAAGATTCCCACCCCTAGTATATACACGACAACATGGGCTAAAAATGTTACAATGAGCATTTACCACATTTGCTTCTTCAAATGTCTTCCTTCCTAAAGTAAATTGTGTGGCTATTTTCACTCCTCAATCTCACCTTCGTAATTGATGCAGCCGTTTGCGTCTTCGTGTCCTGCCAGAAGAGTCTCCACTTCTTCCTCTGTCATTTTCTCACCTGAAAGTCAAAAGAAAATATTTCACTTTATAGTGCCCCCAGGTGGCCAATGTGCGCAGACCAGAAGGAGCAGCCCCAATCTTCCCATTGAATTTAAGCAAAATGAGGCAAAAGTGTTTTTTTTTTTTTTTTACACTCTAATTATGTCATAACTATGTCATGTGTGCAACAAACTTTTTTTTTTTTTTAACACATTGAAACATGTTTTGGGGGGTGGGGTGCAATAGCATTTCAATTAGTTTTAACTCATTCACTGCCATTGATGACTATCGACGTCAAAAATTCATGTGAACTATGAAAACCTAGAATTTTTTTAATTGTACATTAATAACAGATAAAAAATTATCATGCGATTAATTATGATTAACTCTTTGACTGCCAGACGTTTTCAGAAAAGGGATGCCGTCATTGCCAGCCGATTTAAGCATTTTGACTGATCTTTCAAGGTCCACAGAAAATGTTCTGTTTGGACTATGGAAACACACGTACTACCAAATGAAAGATTGGACTTTCATCTTTCATCAGAAAAAAAAAAAAAAAAGTTTGTTTCTACCTTATTCCGTTCTTTAGTAATCAACAATAGAAAATGGTTAGTTTGACCCAATTTCGCCTGTTTTGGACCAAAATACGGAGAAATCAAGCTTTTAGTGAAACGATATTATTTCATGCATTCTAGTGAATTTGACACTTCTTTTTGTCTATGAATGATGCCACAAACACCTAAATAGTGCTTTACTTCTATAAAACACTACCACCAAGAATGAAAAAGTGTTTTTTGATAGCAAAATACGTTTATTTACATTCAACAGTGTAACAATTTGTATATTTACAAATGTGTGCAACTGTGGTGCTATTTACAAATATGTGGATGTTTCAACGACAGTTTTTCTTTTTGTAACACTCTCCTGCGTGCAAGGAGACGCAACAGCATTTGCACAACAGATTGTCTCTTCGCGTGCTCCACTTTCTTGCAGGCCGTTTTTTTCCGGGGAATAGCATGTATATACTGCAGTGTGTGTTGCCATCAAGTCTAATATCAGGATCATGCTACGGTTACGTTACGTCTCGCTTCCTCGTGTCCTTCAGTTGCTATACCGGGTGGTAGGAGATGTTCTGATCCATTTTATCCACTCCATTCATGGTGGCATCGTAGTCCAGAAACAGTGTCTTCTCCGTGATCAGACTGTACCCGCTCCTCCGATGAATATGCATTGGACTCGGGGTACTCTTCATTGTCCGATCGAATGTCCGCTTGTGCAGCTCCGGCGTTAGCAGCGGTAGCCGCGCTTAGCCGGTGAGGCTTACTACGTAATCATAAACAGTCGCGTCAAGGCTTCCAACTTTGGCGTCAAGCTCGGAGTCATCATCATCATCATCATCAATCTGCATTGGTCGATGCCAACTCTCCATCGCCCGATCGAATGTCCGATTGTGTAGAAGTACCCGGCCGGCTATTGTGCGCGTTTTCCGGCCTTAGCAGCGCTAGCCGCGCTTAGCCGGTGAGGCTTACTACGTGATCATAAACAGTCGCGTCAAGGCTTCCAACTTTGGCGTCAAGCTCGGAGTCATCATCATCATCATCATCATCATCATCATCATCATCATCAATCTGCATTGGTCGATGCCAACTCTCCATCGCCCGATCGAATGTCCGATTGTGTAGAAGTACCCGGCCGGCTATTGTGCGCGTTTTCCGGCCTCAGCAGCGCTAGCCGCGCTTAGCCGGTGAGGCTTACTACGTGTCATAGCAGTCGCGTCAAGGCTTCCAACTTTGGCGTCAAGCTCGGAGTCATCATCATCGTCGACATCAATGCGCTTTTTAGTATTGATTGATGCTTTCCGTCTTTGAAAAAAATGCTCAAGCGTGAGCTGCTTGCAACCGGTTGCTTGGTCAAGCCACAATGGCTTGAACCAGCCATTGTCTCCTCAACACTCAACACGGTGGGCGGCCCATCCAACCTTGTGCAAAGAGAGTCATCGCTGCCCTCTAGGGGCCAAAACGAGTCTTTTACTAATCAGATCTGCCTGATACTTTCAGCACAGCTGCCCAAGGCTTTCCTGCACCCGTTTTCGAAAAAAAAACAAAAAAAAAACATAGGGGACGTCTTTTAACGTCCTCGGCGCCCTTCCCTAGGTTTATGCTAAACGTTTTATAACGTTTATGGCAGTCAAAGAGTTAAAGGCCCCTTATTTTTTATATATTTTTTAAATTAGGCCCGTCAGGCGACTGGAATTTGTAATTGTAATTAATCACATGGCTTCACTAGTTAACTAACGATTAATCACAAATGTTATTTCTGTTCTAATTTACAATAAATTGCTCTTGTTAGCAAAAGTGGATTTTTTTTTTTAAACTAATAAAAATAGTTACAATTTTGTTTGTTTTTTACATCTATAGCCGTCATTGGCAGTGAATGAGTTAATGGGGAAAGACTTGAGATACAAGTGTGGTCACAGAATGAATTGAACACGTATTTCACTGTACATAGTAGTTCTGCATATGAATTATGTTATGCGGAATAATGGGCTCTTTGCACAAATCCACTACTTCCTCAACTCAGTACCACTCCTCCATTTCCTGTCTTTCGTGATTGGACAAACTGATTCATCCAGGTGTGTCTGGCCATTGTCGCCGTGGTTACTGAGGTCAGGCACACCTGGATCAATCAGTTTGTCCAATCATGAAAGACAGGAAATGGAGGAGTGGTACTGAGTTGAGGAAGTAGTGGATTTGTGCAAAGAGCCCGTTGCAAGCAAAACATTTTGAAATTCTGTTCAATGCGACGCTCGCAAACCCAAGCCTTACCTAGTGTGGTGAGGACATGACGCAGCTCTGCGCCCATTACTGTGCCGTTGCCTTCCTTGTCAAAGACGCGAAGTCCCTCCACAAAGTCTTCCATGGAGCCCTGATCTTTATTTTTAGCGATGGTCTGGAGCATGGGCAAGAACCTCTCGAAGTCCAGCATCTTGGTGTTCATTTCTGACAACACAAGGAGAACTCACAATGTCAATTAGGTCTCTTCCAAGGTGACACAGGAGGGACTTGTATACAAGCCTCACCCTCGGCTTTGGGGTTTCCCAGGACCTTGATGACATCCGCAGTGACAGGGTTCTGTCCCAGGGAGCGCATGACATCCCCACACTGGTTGTAACAGATCATTCCTTCTCCTGTTCTGTCGAACAGCAGGAACGCCTCCTTAAACTCTGCAAAATAAAAGACAAAACACATCAAAGGAAGAAGAAATTAAAAAAAAAAAAAAAAGGGGAGACATGCATGGGTTGGAAGAGATGATTGGGTTGGAAAAAGAATGGTGAATGAAAACTAGATTATGACAAAGTCAGCATGCAGACTGAAGATATAAAGCAGACAAATATCAGCATTGTGAGCTTTTAAAACTGAAATGGCCCACGGGTGCACATCTTGTTAAAGAGCAGCAAAAATAATAGACAATTACTTTGATCAGCTCTGTTGTATGAGACAAGCTTTCAACAGGAACATCGAAGCAGCAATAAATTGTCAACAACGTGAAAACACACACAGCTAGCTCTGAATTTAATTTCTTCTTGAGGGGGTAAAACAGTAGAACTTTTTTTTTTTTTAAGTATATGAGCAGAAAGACAAACGAGAGTTATTGTGTTAAGCACTATCTTGCAGACAGCCATGCACGGCGTTTTGATAGCCCATGGAAGAACACATTGGGACAAAATTGGTGATACACGTACGTATGCAATGAAAAACCCACAATAATCACGGAAATAACTTCAATCAGTCAATGAATAATTCTCATTCATCTAGGTGGACAAACCCGGTCCTCGATGGCCGGAAGCCCCGCAGGTTTTGGATGTTTACCTGCTCCAACGCAGCTGATTCCAATCAACAGGGTCGTTACCAGGCTTATGCAGAGCTCGCTGATGAGTTGATCATATATCAGCTGTGTTGGAGAAGGGAAACATCCAAAACCTGCGGGGCTCCGGTTCTAGGCCCTAGGGTCACCAATTTTATTAGGAATCTCTTTGTCATCCATTTTCCTCTTGCCATCATGGTCATGTCCAAGGGGGTTGGCCACATTGACAACCCTGTGGACCTTAAACTATAAACCGCTTGTTTCTCAAATTTCTGTTATCACCCGTCACAACTCCGTTGCTTTCTCTGGTCCATGTTGCGTGCGGCACACACCGTATCCACGTAATCATCCTTTTGTCATCTTTTAAATAAGCAGACTAATTTTTTCCAAGTTTTAGGATGCATGCGTTGCCACTTAGAGGAAACACCTTGTAGTGAAAATATTTGTTCCCTACAGTCTTTTCTAAGGGTACCATAACATCATTTCTGTCTAGGACTGTTTCAAAAGCAATAGCAGATTTTCATTGGTTATTTTACAGCAAATTTTTACCATCTTAGTTTTGCCAGTTTCAAGTTATTTCAGTGACTTTTTATTTTTTAAACCAAACACACTGTACTTATTTAACCAGGTAAAATCCTTTCCCCCCCAAATCTGGCCAAGAGGCAGCAGAAATTTTACAGTTCTCATTTTCTCTCATTAACAGTGGGGTACCAACCACTTTGTCGACACAAGAACACTAACACATCCTTTAAAAGTGTACAAATTATAGTCCAACAAACATTTCAGTGTGTGTACAAGTCTAACAGCATCAATAAATTAACTTTATTATCACTTATTACCACTGGGAGGCATTCAACACTAACTATTAGGCAACAAGCCAATATTGTAGATCAGCTCTTCTTATCTGTTCAACTGATATGAATACAATTGTAGCAAAAAAGATTTAATCAATGAGTACAGAACACTTGTTTGGTTATGTGTGTTACTTTACTGGACTCAGCAAAACTCCTGGCATAATTGTTTGTCAACATGAAGCTGGGTCCAATGTATTCCGTTTTGGTTTAGCCATGGATCAGACAAGCTACATAGGCTAACTCGTTTAGTAAAAGTCAAACATTTTAGCAAAAGGATTAATATTATACTATTATACAGTGTGATACATGAGCCATACCTGCAAAAACCAAGCCAAGTCAGTTAGGCAGTGTTTGTGAGCTTCTTTTTTTTTTTTTCTGTTCAAAGGAATGCGCCTCTTCCCTTCTGGCATTAGACAACTTTTCCCCAGCACCATATTTGGTAATGGAGGAGTGGAGGAGGAGGATAGTGCAAGAAGGAACACGGCCTATTATGTCAACGGTGATTAAACATACAGTGCATTACTGTGTGCAGCACCAAAAAAGGGGAAGCTCTAGACTAGAGAATGACCGTCTTGGAATTGATGAGCCAAAGTTTATAGTAACCTAACCTGACACAAACAGGAGTGACAATAGACTGCACATGACTATGTTTGGCATTACAACACTGCAATTGCAAGACTGACCACAATACACAGCTAGCAACTTCAGTAATGTTTTATGGAACATGTCAACGACTTGAACGTAGCAAACGGCTCAAAGCATCTCATTCACATCAACAACAAAATCCGCTATATGTTAACATGCAAACCAAACCCGGCCGACACAATCCCAAATTTATTAGCCAACACTTTTAGTCCTAAAGCGGCCCTCTACCGACTTACCATGAATCTGTTCCGGGTTAAACTCAATCTGTAAAAAAACAAGCAGTTGCAAGTGGAAAGGGGTGAAACTGTGCGTAGGAAACAAGAGTAGGTATTAAAAGCGAGTCTACTGTGACAAGAGGAAGGCAAAAAGCAGGGTGATAATGACGAAAGGGGCAAAGTGCCTTCTGAAAGAAGCCACGATGACAGCATGCACATAGAAGCGTGGTGTAAAATAAATAAATAAAAATAAAAATGCGGAGTACTCACCCTGAATTTGATCGTCCGAGAAGTCAGACTGTTAAGAGACGATGAAAACATCGAGATGAAAATCGCACTGGATTTGGAACAACGCTAGCAATGTTAGCTCCATTTTACTAACGTTTTAAAACGTATTCGTCCCCTACTCTTTACTAAGACGTACTGTTACAAACATGTTTTGCATGATATTTATATACGTTCATTATGTGGTATTTTTGCGAGAATCCCTACATTCATAGAACCTACAAGCTAACATTAGCTTCGAAAAAGTTGCACTTCCGGTAGCAACTAGCCAGCACAACGACAATTTGAAGCGAAAGCACTTAACCAAAACGATTGCATCGATCATTAAACTACATCTAAATCAATAATTGCTTAACATGGTTGTTATTTACGTCGAATGGAGCGAAAACTCACCATGTTGGAAACGACTGAGGTGTGTCCGAGTAGGCAGAGAAAAGAATGTGACACTGACTACTAGCACTAGTTGACTCAGAAGTGACGGCTGGGCTCGATGGGCGGGGTGAAGAAAAAAAGAAAAGACAAGAAAAAGGCTCTTTACGTCATGACATCATCACATGACGTCGTGGGGTTGGAGTGGCTCCACTCGTACAATGTATATATATATATATATATATATATATATATATATATATATATATATATATATATATATATATATATATATATATATATATATATATATATATATTTTTATATATATATATATATATTTTTTAAGATTGGGGCTCCATAATGTAGTACTGAATTGTGGAGATACAGCATTGCACGGTTTTTCACACTATATTAATTTGAATTATGTGATCTGTCATTTCCCCCCTGATTAGTGTTGTTAAACTGTCATAGCACAGCAGTGACTTCATAACATTCACTTGGAATAATTGAGAGTAACAGGGGGTTCCAGTGAGGACAAGGCTCGGTGGGGGATTATAGTGTTTCTCCAACTTTATCGAATCACGGTACATATTCATTAGAATAGTCGCAGTGCGAAAAAGAGCTGTAATCACTTGTGTCATCACTTACTCTGTTGTATGAATGGCAAGAGGTGGTGGATACACAAGTAGGGCATACGTTTATTGGACCTTCTGACATCTAGTGGAAGAATACTCAATTGTTCTGCTTGTCACTGTACATCACTGGCATAGATAAACCAACTTTATACACAATATTAAAAGTAAATAAGTAGTCAGTACCCAAGTGAAACTGGATACTTCCATGTGGAACACTGCTCTCTCTTTTACTGCCACCCGTTATCCAAAAAACAACACCGACAGTGCCAGCCGATTTCGAGCATTTACATAAACACGGTGGGTACCACGTGAAAGATCGCGTTCTATTCTTTCATTAGAAAAAAGTATGTTTCTACTCTTTTCCGTTCTTTAGTAATAACCATTTGAAAATAGGTAATTTAAGTGACATTGAACGAAAATTGAAAAGATAAGGAGAAAACAAGCTTTTTGTGAAATGACATTTTCTGCACAACAGTGACTTTGACCCTAATATTTTTTGCTTAGTGACTCTCTGTGAATTAGATTTAATCTGACAAAGGCTTTGATCATTCACGTCATCCTTGAAAACGTTATATTTCATCAGATTTGTCATGTTTCAGTGTAATTTCATACGACAGGGAGCCCATTGAAAATAGATACAATGCTGCCATCTGCTGGCCATAGTTAGTGACTGTTGTGGGATTTTACAACCCCAATGACAAGGCTGCACAGACGTTGCACTGCCCTTTTAGAAAAAAACAACGTAGTAAACGTCAATTAAGGTTTTTGGCAGCATTCATTTGGATTTTAGTAAACGTCGTTTATCGTTTTTGGCGGTAAAAGAGTTAATATGCTGTGATGTTATGGTTGGGATATAGTGAGTATTTGTATTTCCACAAATTAGTTTGTATTGAGCTGCTTGGTTATGTGCGGTTATGCCTGCCTTATAATTCCTCTGTTCAGGGTTTGAATCTTTGCTCCGGCCTTCTCAAGTGGCGTTTACATCTTCGCTTTCTTGCTTTCTTTTTTCCTGCGGGTTTTGTGATTTACTCCAAGTTCCAAAAACAAGTTTGGTTCATTGAAGACTCTTAAGTTGTCCACAACCATGAATTGTTGTTGTTGGCCTACAATTGGCTGGGTGTCAGTCTCACATGGCTGTGGTACTAATGATGGTAAATGGCAATGGAAGTGGAAGTATGGATGGATGGATGAAAGGAATTTGCAATGTAGGTGATAGCGATGCAAAATGATAGACATATTGACACAGTTAAACATATCACAATTGCGAAGCAAGGGCACCTTGAGGCGAAATTAATGTCTTTGCCTCTTATGCGCATACTGTATGCTGTATTCTCACACCATGCAGTTTTGAGGACATAACATTACTCATGGAACACATACACAGAATCACTGCCCAAGTACAGTTCAATTGTATTTGAAACCATTGTGCCGTTGCCACTTAGACAGCAGGCGGAATAAGAACTAAAGTGCAGTGTTGCTCCTGCTGGCACTGCTGCGTGATAGTAAAAGTAATTCATAATTGCCTATAAATTCCAGAAGGTGGCAGCAAAGCTATTACCAACTCTATGGCTTTATTCTCCCCTCACTTAAACATACGTATTGGCACAAAAATTTCACTATATGGCACCAAAGCAATATTTTGATTAGACACGGCTTGAGCAGAAAAAACAAAGCACAATATGTTGACGGAAAGGTGGGTACATTAACAAAACAAAATCCATTTAAAGGCCCATTCAGGGGGAACGCAGCATAGAATGCAGTATGCTGCAAGTTTTCCAAATGGAATAATCAGATTCATATTTCTAAGGCAGTAATTGTATTTGTTAACTCTTACATTATTCTATGTAATTGTAAAATAAAGAAATAATAGTACACTTTCTTGTCTGGTAAAAGGATCATGCATGTGCTGTGACAGAAACAGTCTCAAAAGACACTGATGGCATCACTCTTGGTGGCCTAGTTCTTATTTTAGCTTAGCTGCCCATTTTTATCCATCATGTGCTAGATTGCAAATAATCACCTTAGGTTGTTTCAACATCATCGGACAACAAAATACTGATTCTTGCTGTGCAGAGCCTACTATACGGAATAATTACGTATAGGATAGGCGTATGATTAAGGTCACTCACCTCCAAAATACTGGGGTCAAATGGTGAATCTGATGGTCGCAGCATCCTAGGTTTCTGCTCTGGCATTACTTTTGGTGCCGCCGGAGCTGCAGGCAAGCAAGGAAAAGGGGGACCCATGGGCTGAGGCTGGGCCACTGGTGAAATTGAGTTCTTGACGAAGGGTTCTCTTTTGGGAGCCATTCTTTACCTGCTCTGGACTGTATGATGGGAGCAACTGACTAAAATATGTCAGTGCAATGGAGAAATGGGTTGATGGAAAGAACAGATGATGATGCATGTGATGCTCGGAGGCTGCAGGGGTGGATACATGGCACATGTGAAAGAGAACGAGAGGGAGTGAGGCAAAGCGTAGGTTTGGAATAAGGAGCAGGCTAGGAATAGAAGCTTTCTATGTCTGTCTCGTTGGGACTTTGTTCATTTATTTTTTGATTCCTTCATGCACTTTGTCTCACTTTATATATTTTTTAGCACACCTTCCTCACTGGTTCCCTGCATTTGGATCCACAATTCACCTTTCAGCATAGTATACAGGTTCAAAAGAGAATAGGAAGACTGTTTAACTCATTCACTGCCATTGATGACTATACACGTCAAAAATTAATTAGAACTAATTATTTTAGTTTTTTTCCCCACTTTTGTTAACAAGGGTATGAAAACCTAGAAAACAAATGTATTGTACATTTAGAACAGATATAAAATTCCTGATTAATCTTGAGTTAAATAGTGAAGTCATGTGATTAATTACAATACAAAAAATTAATCACCTGATGCCGCTAATTAAAAAAAAGAAAAAAAAGATTATTCAAAATTAGGGGCGTCAGACGATTATATTTTTTAACTGTAATTAATCGCATGACTTCAATAGTTAACTCACGATTAAACACAAATGTTATATCTGTTCTAAGTGTACAATAAAAAACCTGACTGAAACCTAATTTGCTCCCAGTGGGCCTGACAGCGCCTTGCATGGCAGCAGCTGCAGATTGGTTTATGAATGTGTGTGTGAGTGGGTGGGAGAACGTGCCTTTGGACGCCGTGGTGGTGTAAATAAAGTGCTAAGTATATCGTTAGTGCACTCCATTGACCATTTAATATAAGCAATCATAATCACTTTTAAGATAGACAGGCGAGAATATAATGGCGCAGAGCTTTTCAGTGGAGGGAGATGGTGCTTAGGTAGGATCCAACAGCACAACAGCTCGTCACAGTGGAAAAATTATGAAATATTACACCTCGCAGGCCATGCATTTCTTATGCAAATGATTTTGGTAGCACTTTTCAATTAACTCACTTCAACTTTATTTATAGAGCACTTTAAAAACAACCATAGTGGCATACAAATGATCACGTCTCTGTGACGACACTGTGATGGGGCTTCTCCATCTCAAAATCTCTGGCCGAATTATGGGACCTGTACGTCTCTGGTTAGAAATCAGCAGGCATCCGGCGAGAAATGATCCAGTTTCACTTATTTGGTTAAAACAATATTTATTTAGGACATCATTATTCAACTAGCCATGCCAATGACATATAGTGACAGTGAGAACAATTTTATGACATTCCACTTGATGGTGGAAGGTATGTTATTTAATATGTGCATCCCCTTTTTGTGACATTTCTGTTTGGTGACGTGCCTACGCCTTTTTCTAAAGTAAAATATGTGCCTTGACAAAATAAAGGAAGGAGAACACTGTTGTAGTGTAGGCTATACATTGAGCAAACGTTGCAATTTGAAATGTTACCGCCAGAGTTCACTGTTGTGTTGCAAGTACAAACTTCCAGCTGAACATTCTATCTATCTATCTATTTGGGGCACAATCAATCGCACACTCAATGGGCCTTGAAATCACCTTATTTATGTGTTCTGAACACCAAACAAAGGTGAGAGAAAAAGCCACGTTATGAGACTAGCTAATGTCACTTGTGACCTTATTATAATGGACTGTGCAAAAATAAACAACAGCAATAGTAAAACAAACAAAAGCTCACATAGAGAAACGCACTATGAAAAAAATTCTAGACAAATTGGTCAGAGTATAGATTAGCTGTATTGCTGCATTGATGTCTATTCATTGGCCATCTGATTGTGACGACTCTGCCGAGCAGACAGCTCAGTGTCAAGCACTTTAAGAAGATTAGCAGAGCAGCCTCATGGTTTTTCTATCATCTCAATAATCCAACACAACAAGCTAATATCAGCATCAATAACGCTACAGTATGCCTGCTTTCAGATAGATTGCCACTCGGTTTTAATTGGCAAATTGAATTTGAATGCGGTTCGATATTTAGGTGCAGACCTACATGAATGTCAGCATAAGATGGTCCTACTCTTTTACAGTTCATTTGTAAAGGCACCATCACAAATTCCTCCTTATTCATTCTGCGTTGAGTGCAAAGAGAAATTAAATTACTGTAACTTGAAGGAAACGTTTCAACAGATCCTCTGAGATATTCCCAGTGGCTAACGAAATTATGGCAGTTCTCCCACCTAATGCCATTCAAAGCCCCCCTCACCCCCCACTCTCCCGCTCAAGCAAATCTCCAAACCACCTGATTTATTTTTAATGATATTACACCCCTCAGTTGGCTGTGTCATGGTAATAATCGGGGCTGCTCCAGCTGCCTCTAGATCACATTAGCCGGGCTTAATATTGGCAGTGCGGGGCCTGCTAAACAATGAGGCAATAGGATCGGGAGCTTAGTGGCAGGCTAGCCAATGGGCATACTGCAGGAGGTAGAGTAGTTGCAAGCCAGGGTGCTCCAGTTCCCTATGCCCCGGAGGACTGGCATCATTATTAAGCATCTTCTTGGATAGGCCGGTAGAGCTTTAAAGCCACCGCAAACAGCCTCGGACCCCTTCCAATGAGGCCCAGACATCAAAACCAACCTGCCAAGGGAGCGTGAAACAAGTTGCAAAGTGATATCCCGCTTTGTGCCAAGACAAAAGCGAGGCATATGCACCTTAGTACCCTCCTGCTGTGACAAAGTCAGTGAAAAAGGTTTCGCTAGTCCCGTAGCGTGAAATCTACTGCTGAAAAGGACTACTTAAATTGCTTATCAGAATGTTTAAGCATTTTTGGATATTGGCATAAAAACTTTAACGTACACTACAAGACAATGTGAATTTATTAGTCAAGTGCTTTTGTCGGTTAGTCTAATTTATGTTGCAGGCTTGTTGTGTTGCTGTATTTGCATAATGGCCACACTGGGAATCAGACGAGGCCACTTGTGGGATACTCGCACCTGATCACAGACACATTATGGCTCCTTACCAATCACACCACAGTGGACTGAGTCTCCCTATTTAACATCACCTGCATATACAGTATGTATACCTATATATTTGTTCGACCGTACAGCACAAATTCACCCAGCTCTTATGTTTTGTTCCAAATTGTTGTTTGGATGGGATTTTGTATGGGGGCCCGCAGATTATCGCCGTTGATTAGTGGTTGGGTGTAATCCTTTCAGCCCCTCTCTCTCCAAAACACCCCTGGGATATGCCCGTCTCCCTCAGGACCGGTAGCGTGGCAGATGGATCTTCCTCCCCCTCTCTCCCCCCCTCCAACAGCACACCCAAAAACACTGTTGATGTCCTGGGACGGAGGTTGTAAAGTATCCTGAATATGAAACCACAGGCACCTTTGTTTAATGGCTCTCTCCCCACTTAGTGAGAATTGCCCTCAAGCCAGATTCCCATTCTGTTGCTATCTGCGCGACTGGAATGTTTTCCAAATCCATTAGCTCAAAGGAAGATGGAATAAGCTGCAAACAATCTGCTCATATTGCCCTGAATCATACCAGGATCTTACCAAAACACACGTTGAAGGATCTCATTAAAGTGATCGAGTTGCATACCGCATATGTTGTATATACAATTGATATCTTCAGGAGCTGCACTTTGCTATTAGCAGATCAATCGACAGACTTTGTGTTTTGGTATAACTTTCTATGGTGGAATTCATGAGAAAAAAAGAAGAAGAGTTTTGGGCTTGTGCGTTTTTAAACTTCATCCTCACTGAACAGCAAATTGAGAAAACTGTACACAATGACTTCTAATAACTGTGTATATACAATACTATTCCCAAAATTACAATGTGCCACTTTTTTCATCACTGTTTACAAATCTTTCATACTCACTGCAAAACCATGCGCTTGCATCACACAGACTTCCTCACACTACGCCACGCAGCCCACCCCTTAGCAGGGCCCACCCCGCTCACTCCATCTTTTATGATGTCTACAAGGGGTTCAGCTTTCAGCAGCAGCGCAGGGTGCATGTGTGTGGAGAGCTTTAATTCCCATTGTATTCGCGCAGTCTTGGTGTGTGTGAGTGTGACTGTGTTTTAGCAAAAGAGGGAGATGAAGAAAAAGACAGGAACAAGGACCCATCTGTCAGCACAGAGCAAGGATCCCTCCCATTTCACTCTGAGCCCCTGGGGACAGGAGTGAGAGACAACTCACTTGTGGCAGTGATTTTTTTTCTTTTTTTGTAAGGAAGGGGGTTATCCTCATTATTAGCAACAACAGAACCTAAATAGCTGGTACGGGACTCCCCCTGTTTTGACTATCTTTAAAAACAACAAATCAAGAGTAGAATGATAATAAAAATAGATAGAATTTCTGAAAACCAATTACCGACTTACAAATGTTTCACGATATGAGCTGTCATTTGGGTTATTTTAGTCTATGACATGGGAGCAAAAGCTCTTCATGGTGGCAGTGAAATTAACTCACTTCACAACAAACAGCGGTTCGGAAGAGAGTCGACAGTTATTCCAAAAAGAGGCTTCAAGATATTTAATGACAGTTAAATTTTGCCATTAAACTAAACTTAAAACAATGGCAATTACAAGTAGTGTATTCAAAACAACCACATAGTTTTATACTGCATTTAGAAAGTCTGCATAGCTTAATGCTAACAAACACTGGAAAAAAAATAGCATTGTCGTGGTGTTATAACCCTTTAAGCAACAGATATTTAAGAGCAGAGAATGCAATCCAACTGATTCGCTGTGGCGACCCCTGAAGGGAAAAGCCGAAAGGAAAAGAAGAAGAAAAATAAGATTTGGACATCACATGTGGACAGACAATATAACAATATATTCTTTATCCTCTGAGAAGAATGGCTAATATAATTGCAGCTTACTGAGATGTTGTGACCATCTCCTTCATCTCCATGTCTGTATTATACTTCACCCAGGTGTACACACCAGCAGGAGCTGCACAATCCCAATAAAAAAAAAATATTTATGCACAAACTTAAAGGGGATATTTTGTCCAGTATGAATTTGAGAACTTCATTATTTTTCTTGTACAATTATTGCTTTAAAAAACAAAATTTCGACTTGCTGTCGACTGAAGATGACATCACCTGTGCTGAGGCAGTATAGGTAACGACCAATCACGGCTCAGATTGCTGACCAAGCCCAGAAAACAGGTGAGCCATGATTGGTCGTTACCTACTTCCTCAGCACAGGTGATGTCATCTTCAGTCGACAGCAGGTGCTACAAATAATTTTTAAAGTATTTACTGTACAAGACAAATAATGATCATTCTGGACAAAATATTAACTTTTTACACCTGAAAATGGCTCAATGAGTGAAGTATCCCTTTAATTGCTATTGCTATAATTGTATATACTGTATAACATTATAAAGTGCTGTTTTCTTTATGAAAAAGCACATTACCAAAATGTTTTTGGGGTGTAGGCTGGTATGGATTAATGGCATTTCCCTCCATTTCAATGGTGAAAGATGATTTGCAATACAGTTAAGCGGCTTGTCCTGTATTGAAATGTCCTGCAAACGATTAAATAATACTGAAAAATAATGTAATAATTGACTCTTTTTTTTTTTCCAGATCAGATGCATGCACCCGGCATGACCTCTTCCAGAAGGTTGGCTTTCTGTGTTAGTACAAATGGGAGCAGGATGCAATTCCCTTTCCGTTAGACTGATATTCATTTGGGAGAACAGTGGGGATTGTGGGAGATGACGAGATTCCAATTCCCTGTGTAGGCTGCAGGTGTGATGGAGGCCACGCTTACCCATGGGACATGTGGGAGGGTACTGTACTGTATAGGGAAAGAGGGGCGCATGTACCTGGGGAGTGCTTGCACACATTGCCTACAGTAGTCCTCACATGCAATCTCACTGTAATGCAATGCCCTATCATTATGTGACAATTTCCTTTTTTTTGTAATATAAGATATGTATTTCATACAGAGAAGTGATTGCTTATGGTGAGTAATTGCCTCAAGTGTGTCTGTATGACTTCCTATATTCCTTTTAGTATTCAAGGGCCTTTGCCAGTTAAGTTTTCAGCACTGGCATATCCATGTCAGTTTTTCATATTGGCCTCTGGGGCAGTTTGGGTTAAAAGATGTAAAGACATTTTGTGATGGAAACACACAATCTCCTATTGACATGTTTTTCTAATTTCAAGAAAAATGCAATTCGCAATCTGCTTATTTTCATACTCTGTGACCAATGAAGATCAGACAAGATTTGTTGTCATTCAGCAAACATAACATCCCAAATGTTGTCACCGAACGAAATGTCAAAAATAAACACAGCTCGAAATAAAAACACAGAATGAAAAAACGAAAACTTAAATTCAAAATAACAATACAATTTACACTTTACACTTTCGGGAGAGTTTTAACTCATTTAATATTGCTCATGTCCTTTCATTTTCTATTCAGCAGTTTTATGGTGGTTGGATAAAAACTCAAGAATCTGGCAGTTTTGCACCTCAAACTCCGATAACGTTTTCCTGATAGCAGAAGGGAAAACAGTTTATTATAAATGTATGAAGACCGTGTCGTTTTTGCTACTCTGCAAAGTTGTCCGGAAACTGCAGCAGATTGGCAAGTTGAACATCTTCTTTAAATTGATCAACTGTACGACAAGATGCCAAAAATATCAGATTCGAGATTAGTCTAATAAAAATGTTCATGTCAAGTCGACTCATCAACTTGTTGGCTAAGCAGCTCATCACCTAATGTACACAATACAATATTGGTGCCTTGAGATATGACTGATCTGACTTACAAATTCCAGAATGGTGGCCCCACTATGTAACAAAAACAAGACACACACACACAAATGGCGTCCTCCTTTGTCCACATGCCTTCATTGCCAGAGTGATTAGGGCCGTTAGTGGATGCATAAAATGCTGTTTCAGCACGAGACATCATCCACGGGCAAGCGAGTGACGCGTGAGCATCCAAGCAACAGATGCCCCCACCCCCCCAGCCCTAGCCCCAGCCCAACACACCCCGACGCCTCCGAAATGCAGCCATCTGTCAGCCTCTGTTCAATAAATCGTTGGGCGAGCACCCGCACCCGCTCCCGCACGACATTGCGGACGTGCCACGTGATCCTGCTTCTTCAAGTTGGCGCAAGCAGTGCATGCATGCAAACTTCTAGCATGCGTGGCCCAGCAAAGTGCACTTGGCAAAGTTGAGACCCCCCTGCTGCCCCCCAGCCCCCTGGTCTCGTGCACAAAGGGATCAATGTGGGGGCACGTGCGAGGCGCGAGACCCCCGAGAGGACAATGTGAACTCCCACTGGGCTGAGGCACGCCACGCACAGGGCCGCCGGGCCTTTATTATGCCACCACAAACTGTGAAAACTCTTCAATATGGAGAGTGTGAAAACAACATGGACGTTTACTGTCATAGCCTTACAGTGCAGGATTTTATCGGGGCAAAACTTTTGTCAAGCGCAAACTTCAAAATTTAATTCATCAAGTAAAAAAGAAAAAGAAAAGAGGCTTCACACACAGACTTATTTATTTGTCTATTTATACCTGGGCTGTTCATTGTCGCGCCAACCGAATCTCTAATAATGAGAAGCGGAATATGACGCTAACTAACGTGGAAGAAAACAATCAAACGGCGGAGCACATTACGCACACACCTGCTCTCCGCGCACCAAGCTGTCAGAAACACTTAAATACGCGCGCATGGAGGAGCGTCTCTTCAGTCAGCCACAAGCAGCCGTACACTGTGTACCTAATTAAGTGGAAAATTCCTAATCCAACCGACTAATGATGAGATAGACAATCGATTAAAATGGCGTACGCGGAATTAAAACGATTTGTCCGCATGTGGACTATAGGTCAAAGTCTTTAAATTAATATTGTATTTTAAACAATGCATATGTAAGCGTGCATGTGATGAATGACAATCTCTCTGTTGTGAAAACAGAATCCATTTTGTTTGTGTTTTTTTTTTTTTTTACTTAAAAGTGTTTTCTTTTCATTCGTTTCATATGCAAATAGTGAAGAGAAAAAAAACTTAAATGTGATGTTGTAAAATGTGCATTTCAGTTGTATTATTTAGCCTATAACAGATCGTATGAGAAACGCCATTTGAACAACTGACGTTCCATATAAGCTGCCAGTTCCTATTTTTCATGCGATCCAAGTTTATATTTCTCAATGGTCACGTTCGGCATTTGTGAGTCGCTGTCCCGTGCGTAATTCTCCTTCTCAAAGCGCCATTCTCTCTCTCCCTGTGCCTGGCTTTGTGGAGCCCCATATAAAACAGTCATTACGCATGCACCGGGGCGTGCTCTCGCTCATCCCCTCACGAATGTTGTAAAACTTCTGGCCACGAGACTGCCACGCGTGTTTGAATGGGCTGAGGGTGTGGCGCGGGGGGGAGGGGCTTATGAGTTTAAGGCAAAAATCCCAGCACGCTCGAGTCATTTTGGGATGAAGTCTCCATGCGCCCCAACGGCCAACTGAGTTTGGGACAGTGGCATATACGAGACAAACGTACAGACTTTGGACTTTCTTTTTCAGTTATTCATATTCTTTTTTTTTACTTGAGCGGCGTGAACAGGTGAGTTCCACTTGATTTGCTTTACCTCCAAGTTGATTTTAAAGACAGCTAGACTGCAATATATATTTTTGGTGCAAATAATTTTTGCATAAAATAAAACAAATAGGGCATCAATAAATAAAAAATGCCATTTAAAATATCTGCAGTTTGGATTAAATTCATAAATGCCATTATTTTGTCCCATTTATACAATTTGGTGTACTATTACACTTCACACCCATTTTCTTCTGTAATATTTGCATTTAATAATAATAATAATAATAATATATGTAGACAAAAAAATGAATTTATTTATGATAATAGAGCTTTTTTTCCCCAGAAAGTGGTTGATGTGTATAAGTTTGTTGATTTTCATGTTGTCCCTTTTAATCTTTGGGCTTTATTTGCTGGGTAAATCCTGTCGTGTCCTAGATTGACAGCGTCACAGCACCACACAAGGGAACAATTCATCATCTCATTATTTTAAAGCACAACTCACTATATTACAATGCAAAACATCTAAAATAGGACTGATTTTCAGACATCACCATATTGGGATGAGTGAGCTGTTCACATTGCGGTGCTGAAATTGGGTCTCTAAAGACTCATGGATTGATTCTGTGCACTGTCCTGTGTTCCCTCAGAGCAAAATGATGACCAAGCCATTTAGAAAGAGTGGCGATGTGAGTGATCTGGTGGGCTCCCTCGCTTGGCTGGATGAAGACAGCAGCTCTCAGGATGGCGAGGAAAGCCCCGAGATGAGGGGGCACCACGTCCTGATCGAAGGAGGCAGACACTCCTGCTCCGAGCTGGGCAGTGAGGACATGGAAGAGGAAGAGGAGGAGGATGAGGAGGTTACTGGACCGAATGGAGAAATGGCTCCCAAAAGAAGGGGCCCCAAGAAGAAGAAGATGACCAAAGCTCGCCAGGAGAGGTTCCGCGCCCGCCGCATGAAGGCCAACGCCCGGGAACGCTCACGCATGCACGGACTCAACGACGCGCTGGACAGTTTGCGCAGAGTGATGCCCTGCTACTCCAAAACACAGAAGCTCTCAAAGATTGAAACGTTACGGCTGGCCCACAACTACATCTGGGCGCTGTCTGAGGTGTTGGAGAACGGGCAGTCTCCAGAGAGCCACGGCTTCATGGAGATGCTGTGTAAAGGTCTGTCACAGCCCACCAGCAACCTCGTGGCCGGCTGCCTGCAGCTGGGACCCACGCCGCTGCTCATCAACAAGCTGGAGGAGAAATGCGGAGGCCCAGGGTTGGGCGGTGCGGGGGGTCAGGCCAGCCATCCCCTCAGTTACCCATCCCCGGGCCTCCCCAGCCCCCCTTATGGTTCCCTGGAGGCATCCCACCTCCTCCACATGAAGGGATTCAAGGGGCAGGCTTTCGATAACTCCGCTAACGAGTGCAGCAGCGGCACACCGCCGTACGACGGGCCCCTCACTCCCCCCCTCAGCATCAGCGGCAACTTTGCCCTCAAGCAGGAGCCTTCGCCCCAAGAATCTGACAGGAACTACACGAGCCACCATTACCTGGCATCCCACCATTACTCCACGTCCACAACTGCTGGCCTACCTGGGGGTCATCAAGGTCACCCGCTCTTTCAGGCGTCTCGTTATGAGCTGCCCCTGGATGTGGCCTTTGACTCCTTCACTTCCTCTCATCTGCTGGCCTCTCAGATGGGGACCATGTAAAAAGACACAAGCAGACGGCCGCACACACTGACTGCGTCGAGACTGCAGTGGTTTGCATTTTGGTGTTGTGATAGAGACATTCCTCACTTCACATTCATCTACCTGATACCTTTGATATTTTATTTATTTGGCTTTGTTATGATTTGAGGTTGATTTTTGGATGATCACCACTGTTGGAATTGAACAAAGGGCATCAAACAAATTCAAACTTCCCATCCGTCTTAAATTCTGAGGCCTGCCGCCATTGACCGCCTCAGCATCAGAGAAGCAATGATTTATTTATATTTGTATTTAATATTTATTTTGATCTTGTCTTGTTAAAAAAAACAACACTGTATTCTCTCAGCACTGTTACTTTGGTTTTGTTTTGTCTAATGTTTTTCTTGGTTTGTTATCAGACAGTCCCTGGCAGCTGTACTGTATTTAAGTTATTTATTTGAGGTCTTTCAGGTAATTGTTCATTGGATGTCACTATTTTTTGGTATCATTGTTGTAAATATTTTGCTGTTTCGCACTTAATTGAATAAATATTCTTATACAGAATTATTTGACAGTTCCATAGTCATATTTTGTTTGCCCCCTGTGTGTAATTTTCTTCCTACAAAAAGTATAAAACCTTCTACCAGTACAAGTAGTGAGTAGTCACCGTTACCAATACCCATTACTGATATTATTAGTACATTTGACACACACAAAAAACAAAAACAATAACACATAATTTTAAAGAAAGACCTTTCCCAGTCTAGCATTTTTTCTGTAAAATTGCAGGAAATTAATAGCAAGTTTCCTTTCTTTTAATTTCTAACTTCTAATTCATGATCATAAAATGGCCAATACCTTGAAATAAAGCCTGGTGTCGCCAGATACCGGTACCTGCTATCGGTACCTGCTATCGGTACTACTACTTGCCCATCCCTAGTTAAATTCCCTCACAAACTTATTTTCACTATTGTTTAAAAATGTAATCCCAAAAGAACCAACATTACATTTTGTTGATGAAATATTTTATAATTTTGCTATGATACTAATAAATAAATTACAATAATCAAAAATTTCGCTACAGTTTAAAAACAAGAAAACCAAACTCCAAATTATTTTTTCGTATTAACAAAATCAGAAATCTGTTTTCCTGCATTTCATCATGTTTCCCAAATTTTAAAAGTTGGTTCTCACTATACATTTTTTGTTTTGTAAAATGGAGTCCCCATCAAGAAATCTGTTGCAGGATATGTGAGCAAGCACAATTTGCTTCACAGTCTTCTTCTGTGATCTCTACTAGGTCATGTGAGACCCCGTTGTGGGCCATGGGAAACAGCACTAGTGGAACAGGTGAATGTGGCACAGGCTTTCTCTCAGTCTCTCCCACATGTCCCAGTTTCCCATCTAACTCATGCCAAAACACTGTAGGGCAAAAAGACATTTTTCATCCACTGGACAAAAAAAAAAGGGGGGGGGGGCGGAAAACTACAAACATGTTTACAGGCAACAGACCAAATTAGGGGCTTTAATACAGTATGCAGCATGCTCATCAAGCTGTGTATCATCTGGCTGAGTTCCTCGTACATTTATATCACTCCTCTAATGTCAAAAAGCTGAGTTTTGACTTTAATGAGCACGGTGAGAGACTTGATGGCTCTTGAGATGAACAAAGAACGGGGTGGCGGAGTGCAGCGACACGGCGCTCAGAGCAAGAGCTCGGTGTGTACGACAGTGTTTATCCTGGTGGTCCTTCAGGCAATTGTTGAATGGGAAGGTGCCTCAGAGGCTGTTGTCCAAAAGAATGTTCCCCCTCTTCAGATACCTCTCCAAAGGTTTGTCTTTTCCAGTTCAGGCAACAGGGGTGAAAGGCTGGAGGAGAAAAAGGGAATTATTGTTTTACAGGGCGCCACTGGTCTATTGTGAGTGCAGCCTGTTCTTTCTCTTGACCTGTGACCCGTATTGTTGTGGGGTTCGCTCGTTTGGGGAGGGCAGACAGCTGGGGGAACTGCAGGGGGGGGCTGATGGACAGCTGGGCCAATTTGGGAAAGGAGAAAGAGGAGAGTGAGAGCATGCGAGCGGGATGGCAGAGAGAAAAGGGGATCAGTGTGCTGAGGGAAAAAAAGTTGAAGGGGAAAGGGAGGTCGAGGGCAGAAGAGGTGACTGGGGTCCTTGCTCTTCATTCACAAGTTTGTCCTCTCTGCTCCTGTGTGTCAGCCTTGGCATATAGAAGTGACACATAGCTTTACACACAGGCAGACGTTTGGCCTGTGAGAAAGTACTGACAGAATTTGCTGGCGCACACCCTCTTTGTGCTGTTTTGCCGGCGGTTGGGGCAGCGAGTGTGGATTATTCCCCTAAATCCGAATGTACAGCATGAGCGGGTTCATGGGAATAATCCACGTCAATAAATCCTGCATACAAGATTACAAGACAAATGAGAGGTCTTTCATCTTTCTGGATGTGAATACTTTGTCACTGAGTAATGTGATTTTAGTAAGGATGACTTATGTCTGTATTGTCATCGCATGTGTTTATTAGATTAGGCCTCTTTGTCACATAATTAGATAGGTGACCAGACCAAGGCTGTTGTGTTGTTGTGACCTTTCTCCTTGTTTGGCCTTCCCTATCTACCTGCACTCCTGCACACTTTGGGAGGACCCAGCCTTGTGAATTTGGACACACACATCGTTCCGGTCAGTTAAACTTTTCTTTTAAAGGGCCACAAATAGAAAAAATAGAAAGATGGTAGGATCATTTCCCCCCTTTTCAATTAAGCAAGCAATTGTGCATGGTTATACTTACAGGCGATATGGCAAATAGTTTAGGTTTAAGTAACCCAGGTCTTTGGGGTGGCCCCCAATTCTGCATCCCCACTAAAATAGACCAAAAAGATGACCATATTTGAGGACTGTTAATGAGGAGAAATAATGAATAGAAATTCTGTTACTATTTTAGCTATACATTTATTTGTGTCTCTGCATATCTAGAAAAAGTTTATTATTAGTAGAAGTGGTAGTCCCCATTAAAAAAATGAAAGAATTGCAGGCAATGTCAAAAGTTATTTCTTTATTTCTTTATTTTTATTATTTTGTATGTGGGTGTGTGTGTGCGTGCGTGCGTGCGAGTATTCATTAGTTCACCAAAAACCTATTAAAAAATCCCATACCGTTCACCTAAACCGAACACTGCTGTCAGGAGACCCGAGGAAGGATCAAAGTAAAGAAAGGAAAGTGAAATCCAGCACCGACCAGACACCACCCACCACCACCCGGGCCACCAACCAGAATCCTTCACCAACCCCAGAAACATCTAAATTGTAACAAATCAGGGAGACCTCAAGAGACCAAAGGAGAGACTGAGGAAAGGAAGGAAGAAAAAAAAGAAAAAAAAGAAAAAAAAAGGACAGTGGGCCACAAATGGCCCCCGGGCCGTAGTTTGTTTTTATTATGTAGAACACGGCTCAGGGAGTTTAAAAGTAGGAAATTAATTTTAGAGCGGACAGGCCTTCTTCCACATTTGGCACAGAAAGGCTCCACAGCTCAACCTTTTTGGCATATATAAAATAGATCAAATCAGAATATACCGTTTCCAGCAGTTAGTGGTAGCATAATATTGTGAGCGTTAAAGATAAAAGGACGGGTGAAAGTTCGCTCAGTCTACGATAGAACAATATTGCCAATTACAAACAAATGAAAAATGCATAAAAAGAAAGATGAATGGCAGCAGTTGCAACGACCCCCCTCAAATTGTTTGATACTGTCCATATGCAAAACATGTTTAATAGAACAATCATGTTTCAGTAATAAGGTAAACTAAATAAAACGTTCCATGATACATTTTTTGTCACTATTCAAAACAGTTTCCAAGTGTCTTAATAAAATGTATTTTGGGATAGGATAAAAAATGAGAGGACACTTGGAATCACTTGGTTTTAATGGGTGGTTCCATCTCATGCAAACGAGCCACGGTTCACCACGCCCCAGGGCGTAAGTTTGGCAAAACCTATTGATTGCGACTACGCATTTTTGTGTTTTCAACAAGCCTAAAGTCTGGCTACAAACATATTTCACGCACAAATCCAATATAGCCTAATCTTCATTTTACTGTCCAGGTACTCCTCCAGATCATTATCGTTTGATGACTGTGTTTTACAATACAGGCTGAAGCGTGTCCTAATGGGAAGGGAAAACAAGCTTGCCAATGCCCCCTCAGCTGTGGTGACTGGGAGGTGTCATTTCAGATATCTGCACTCAGAACTTCCAACCCCAGTTGTAACATTCTATATTACCAACAATATGAATCTCAACTATTTCTCAGGTTTGGCACAATGCCTGCTCGCCATCTTCTCTGGTTCTATTTTAGTTTCTGTGTGCTATGTATACCTAATCCACGAACCAAACAACAGTGGCTGGCCACTGAAATGAAAAGGCCCTGATCCATAGGAGCTAGATTGAGGGATAAAGCATTGTGATTAAGATTGTATTAATGGGGCCATAGGAGGTTGGAAGGCTTTAATCAGTGTCTGTGTGCCAGTAATCCCTCAGCCTTTAAGCTGGGCCGAACACAGTGATCCCCTCCCTCCTCTTGGGGCACACGCACGCACACACTGGGATGTGAGGTCCCAGGTTTTGAGGTGGAGAACCCTGAAATGGAGAAGCCTTAAGAGCAGGTGGTGGAGATGGTAGTGACCGAGTTATGAAGAGCAAATCATTTATTTGTACATTCTTGGACTGTGATTTCACTTTGTCTTTTTAAATGTATTATTCCTGAATAGAAAGACATTTGCTAGCTCGTGGATTATCCAGCATCTTGAAGCAGACTCATTACCTTTGGGTGGATGCAAGAGGATACGGGGTGGGCCTTCTCCACCCAGGGTTCTCTCACAGTATTAGCGTGTGGAAGTTAAAGAGCTTCTAATGGGATCTGGATGCTGTCGTGTTTACCCTGGCCCCCTTTGCCCGCCCACTGCTTTGTGGAAGTTGCTGGGCTTTGGGACTTCACAATAGGCCGAGTGTGGGGACAGATGGAGGTCCCTTTTGGAACAGGGCACAAAAACAGCCAAGGTAGGAGGGCCAGGGTGTCTGAGAGCCTGAACAAGTGCAGGGGATGTGGGATAACTTTAAAAAAAAAAAAAAAGGGAGGGGGAGAAGAACCCAAACAAGAATCCTCCATATAATCTGCTGAATATTCTGGTGGCGGTGAAAATAGTAGTACTAAGTTACCTTTTGTTCATAAATCAGGGTCAATAAGTGTTTAAAAAAAGTAATTAATTTCATTTTATGTTCTAAAGATAAGCACAGCAGAGTCTTGGTGGTGTATAGCTGTATTCAAAAGTTTTAATAAATTCAAAATATTGTTCCCACAGGTATTTTTTTAATGTTCATTTATATTGCAGGGCAGGCCAATGTTGAGAGGGTGGTCATCTTGTGTTATTGCTTAATAGTTGAGAAAAAGGAGAAACGTGGTATTCTATAAAGAAATTGTAATTACTAATGCTGACCAGCAGAGGGCAGCGTTAGCTATTTTGAGTGCATGCTTTAAGGGGATCTTCGTATTCTAAAGCGAAGAAAAGTCGCACGAAACGTGGAGACAGCCGTGCGTGTGAACGACGTGCATTAAATGCATTATATTGTGTGTTTTACAGGTAAGAGAAGGTTGCTAGAATATGATGGATGCTTATGTTTATTAATCGTTTTGTGTTTCATATTGAAGTGAGTATTGTTTAGAATGATGTTAATTATCCCAAACGTGACTTGGTAGATAAAACGGATGACAAAGTTGCTACTGCATTATTATTTTGTTTTTGGATACTTGATAACGAATATAGATTCCAAAGCCAAGACACAGCTGTGAATGTGAACGCTATGCATTAAAAGCATTATATTTGGCGTTTTACAGAAACTCAAAATCCCACAAAAATTAAATGTGTAGCGACAAACAGCATTCTGCACCACGCTACATTTGCTTTTCTAGCTTTATGCTTTAACTTACGTACATTTACCTAAATTAGAAGTTTATGGAGAGAAGAGGATCAAAAACACAAAAAGTGTGATAGTAACTTATGGTGAGGGCTTAAGAGACTAACATTTTTCAGAATCTTTGACGTTTACCATTGTCAAGGGTTTATCTCTTTATTTTTTAAAAACTCTATAATTTTGAACCTGGATTTAAAAGCATTTACACTTTATTGCTACATCTTGAATCTTTATTCATTAATATTATCCAGTAATAAAGAACACATGCAAAACGGGGGGCTGTATTGTACACAAGTACGGGCAGAGAAAAAAACTTTTACGAGTGATTTAGGTGCGTGTTATTCACGGATTTTTACGGTATCATTATTCAACGGCTTTTCATGTTACTACATTTAAGTGAGATGTTCATGTTCAAACTGTGATTAATGTTACAGTGGCTTACAATAATAATAACTATAGACCTACTTATTAGAGCTAGAAACTTTGTCTCACTTTGGGAAAACAAAACAAAACATAGGCTTACAAAACTACTATATTTTAATCTTGGTCATGAAGGTGGTACTTAGAGAATTTTTTTTTTATTGCATTCCTATTGTAAGGTGGCACCAAAACATGTCTGAATTTTATTTAAAGTATTCTCAGAGTTGCTTTTATTATCTTCTACTTTAGACATTGGTATATATAATCCATATTGATAAGGTAAACAGTATTGGAGGGCAGAGAATGTAACATTGCAAGATAATTGAGCTTGTGCTCACATGTGATAATAAGCGGCTAATTGTCTCGCAAGGGTTCAAGCAGGTCAGGCAGGAGGTTAAATGGGGCCGCTCGGTGGAAGAAGGGTGCAGTGATAGATGCTGATGAGAGAATAGGAAGACACAGGCGGTGGAGGAGGGTCGAGGGAGGTACCAGGTTCAGCAGCAACAGATGGGCCTGATGGAAGACCCAGGTTGTAAACTTTCGGCTCGCAACATCTGTCCGTTTGTCCATCTGCTACACTTATTACTGTTTACAGTTTGTTTAGCTGATTAATTAGAAAAGGGGGAAAAAACGACGCTCCGAACCATTTGTGCAATCCCTTTTGTCACTATATTAATTATAACAGGAAGAACTAAAAGCTCCGTCTGTTTAATGTGTGCACAGCGAGTATTATTAAATCACATTTATGGCTTGTAATTAATTGTGCAGGACGTGCAAGGTTCTGTTCAGTGGTGCAATGCACAGTGCATGCTTTTGCATATGAAGAGGAGAGCAAGTTGAGAGAAAAATACGACATTTATTTTGTTGAAAATAAATGGCTGCAGACAGCAAGGCACTAAACACAAATTGTGCAGTGTGCCCTTGCTTGATCTGAGACCGACCATCACCCAATGAAACATCAGATAGCTACATTTTGCATAACGTCTTCATTCTGTCAATACATTTGGTGCATTATGATGGTTGTAGAGATCAGATAACAAATATCTAAGACAAAGGTGCTACCAGGGGCCCTATGGAAAAGAAAAAAAAACACTTTAGGCCCTACAATGCCACAAACAACTGAAAGTATTTGAGGGGCCTATGAGCCGTGGAATTATAAACCATTTTCCAGCCTTTACATTGCCACTAATTCAATATATGCCCAAGATGCTACAAAAGAGACTGAAGTAAAGATGTGCAGATGAAATGTTAGTACCATATACTGATTCAGTCGCTTAAAGAAGTATATATAAAATAACAATTATATAATCAAATCAAACATTCTTATTCTTCTCTATTAAAATGCACTATTTAAATCTTATATCAAAACATGTCAATTAACTGTATGTCTTTAATCCAATGCTTCTGAATTATTTTTCATTACGCCTCTCCGTCCCCTCCCCCAACTCTCGAAACACGACTATAAATAGTATGTATCATTTGTCTATAAAATTGTTGGAACTTTACACCTCTTTAGGTGAGCTAATACTTCCGTACTCTCTGACCATGAGAATGCCACTGCCACCTATTGCATTGGATGTGCAATTACTTAAAAAAAAAAAAAAAAAAAACGTTCCCTCGGGCTACACCTGCTGACTGTCAATCACAAATGTACTGCAACACAACTGCTGCTATATTTGTGATGAGATGAGGAATTAGCCCCCTGCTGCATACATTTAACTAAGTGTACAGCTAGTTTGATGTTTTTTTGTTTGGCATGTTTGCTTTTCACAGTAACTGTTGACGCAACAATACAGTGTTATCCAGTAAGTTTAAGATTTTGAATTAAATGCCGTTCCATTAGACGGCAGAAGGTACAATTAACTTGTGTAAACAATATTTTGCTACGCTTGCAAATTTGTTTTTTCCACAAATAACAGAAGATTGGTTCCAAAAAAATAATAATTGCAAACTCCGGATATGCATGGGATTGAGTAACTGTGATTATCCGAATGAATTAACCCGTTTGCACCATTCCCATGCCCAGATAAGACCGTCGCGCAACATCTGTGCTGCCCAGAACTCACGCCATGAGCACGCACATGAACAGTTAGTCACACGGTGATTAGTGTCGCATTCCTAATGATAGTCAACACGTATTGCATGCTCCATGCATGTGAATTCCACAATTGTGAGCTGCCAATATGTCCAAACAGCCTTGTGCTTTTTTTTTTTACTTTATGACAGACATTTTTCTTTCACAAAAGAGAAGGGAGCATTGTTCCATGGGAAAATGAAGCACTCAAAATTATTTATTTTTTTACTTCTCTAGATGGTGCTTTTGATTTAAAGGCAAAAGGCTAGTGCAATGGCAATTGATTGCATTCCACTGCGTCTTTAATCCAAGAGTTCTATCGAGAGTCAAAAAGTATCACAAATGCTTCATGAAGCTACATTGTCCCCATCACTACAAATAACCCATGAACAATTATAAATGCAACATTTAACTCATTCACTTTAAAAACATTTATTTTAACTATTTGTTCATTTTTTTTTAAAGTATGAAAACCTAGATATTTTTTTGTACATTTAGAACAGATATAAAATGTGTGATTAATCGTGAGTTAACTAGTGAAGTCATGCGATTAATTACAATTACAAATTTTAATCGCCTGATGCCCCTAATTTTTAATACACTTTTTTTTTTAAATAAAACATTTTTTGTTTAATTATTTTTTTAAAGAAAAGATTATTAAAAATTAGGGGCGCCAGGCAATTACAATTTTTAATTGTAATTAATCGCATGACTTCACTAGTTCACTCACGATTAATCACAATTTTTTTTCATCTGTTCTAATACAATATAAAATATCCAGGCTTTCATACTCTTGTTAACAAAAGTGGGAACAAATGTGAAACTAATGGAAATAGTTCAAATGAATTTTTGACGTCTATAGCCGTCAATGGCAGTGAATGAGTTAAGAGTTTAGTTTGACTTTTTTTTTTTTTTTTTTTTTTTTTTTTTTAAAGAAACAAAAGTTTCCTCCTGAATTTGCTCAGTAGCAAGCGGATAAACAAATTAAGCAGTTGATCTGGGCTGAGTGGCCAGAGTGTTACATTCGACGTTAATCCAGAAGAGTGAAGGTCAGAGAAAAGATATAGCATCAAGCTTAATCCCATCTCGCCAACCGGCTTCACTCAACAAAATGAATCCCACAGGCTCATTTAAAAGACACCTTTAAACCCCCCCCCCCCCCCCAAAAAAAAATCCAAGACCATCGAACATGCTATATTGAATGGTGGATCATAATGAATAATGTGCCAACGTCAACTTGATCACACTTCTCATTTCCAATTAGCCTAAATGTCAGCGCTCCTCCCAGGGTTAGGAGAGTGTCGACTTGAGACGGGCCCTCTCAGTGTACACAGTCTCTTTCCGTATAGGCCTGTAACAGATGTTACTGAGGCAACAGTTGGTATTGAAAGGGAGGGGCTTCAGGCCATCTGTCCAGGGTCAAGGTTTGAAAAGGGATGTTGGAGATGGCTACACGTTCACGAATATGCTAAGTATGAGTTTGAAAGGAGGGAATATAGACTACATTGTAATCTAACTCAATGTGTGCTTTCATTTTGGATTGCTTTTGTGAAGTTTTTGTTGCGTTAGGGAGCTCCAATAGTTTGTGACATATGCAAACTTTAAGTTCAAAAGCATTGTAATACTGCAACTGCATAACTTTATTGATATTAGAAACAGATCAAACGTGACAAATAGTTACATTAAAAAAAAAATAAAAATCACATTCTGACCACGGTCATCCCGGATGCAATTTTGATTGAATGCTTTTTTGGGCCTTGTCCAATCCATCCCGAAATTCTGCCATTTTCATGCTGCTAACTTTCTTCTACGAGGAAGAAAAAGCCATTAAACAATGCACAGTCAGGACCGTACCATACTTAATAGTCACAATCACTCACAATGAAGGCCTTGACCCTCTCTTTCTCCAAGTGGAACAACTCGGACACTGTAAGCTCGGTGAATTCTTTCTTCAGGAGGAGAAATGCACAAGTAGGGGAGCGTTTTATGTGCTCATGCCTGCAAGTTAAAAGAAAAAAAAAAGTCATGTTATTTCATACGGTGTATCTGAAGACACCAACGCATTGCACAGTAAAACCACTAAAATCTCAAGTGCAACTACCCTGGCCAAACAAACATGCAACTTATGCTCTAAGAGATGACGTCATTTGAGAGCATCTCGCTGTTGACTGTCAACAAAAGTTTCATGTTCGTTTATTCTCAAAACCTGTTTCCATAGCACAAATTATTTTCCTTTTATCGATACGCTGTAAAAATGATTGCCAATATTAAGCATTTCCATTCAGGTTTATTTTTGCAATTCTTGAAAATTCTAATTAAATTAAGGGGATGGCACCTCGCAAATCATGCATTCTGCCTCTGATTAGTTGTTTTTCCTCAGGTGTGGTGGTTCCTTGTACATCAGATTAACTCCGCTTTATTTATAAAGCACTTTAAAACAACCATTGTTGCATACAAAGTGCTGTACATGGAACAGAAATCAGACATGCAGTTAAGATAAGTGAAATAAAATAAAATAAATGTAAGTATAGGTAAGTGTACTAGTAAATAAAATTAATTAATAACTTAAATAGGGATGGGTTACATTTTTTATTTATTTTTAATCAAAAGATTGGATTTCCTTTTCGAGCCCGATGTCGATTCATAAAACCATGAAGCGATTATTTCTAATATCGACTTTTCTCAAATTTTTAAGAATATAATTTTAAAGGATAATTTTTCCCCTGTTACCGTTTTCTTGAAATGTACTATTCACATTAATTTAAAAGTATTTTCTTACATTTATGAAAGATCTGATTTATTGCACTTTAAGACAATTCGGAATCTTTTTAATTTAGATTTACAATTATTACATTTGAATTATGAAAATATTCTCATTTTATTCTTGCTGATGTCAACACTAAGTGATTATAACATGTTACTTCTATTAATAAAGTAATAAATTAAACTAGTTACAGCCTCCGCAAAATTGAATTTGTTTTGAGTTTTTATCATGTCCTTGACATTTAAGAAAAATTGATATTCCATAATTAATTGACATCGCATCAAAGTGAATAGAATCGGGAAAAATCTCAAACTAATCAAACTGAACTCTTGTGAATCGAAATTGAATGTATTCAGGAAATTAGAATCAATATCCAGCCTAATTAACAAATTAAAGGCACAAGATGGAGGCCAGAGACGGACGATTATTTTCTACAGATATTTACATGTCCTAATGTCAAGTCATACTGACCATTTCTACAAATGAAAAAAAAAGTTTTTTTGTTTTGTTTTTTATTTACCCGTGGGCAGTATTTCATTTTGAAATGGCTTGGTCAGAACCATCAAAAACGGGGCACAGTACCGCCTAGCGGTAGGGATACTTGACTAATCTCTAATCACTAATCTCAATTTGCCGACCAGACCCAGAAAACAGGTAAACCTTGATTGGTCGTTACCTACTTCTTCAGCACAGGTGATGTCATCTTTAGTCGACAGCAAGCGAAAAAAATATAGTTTTTAAAGTTATTAATTGTACAAGAAAAATAATAAAGTTATCAAATTAATTCTGGACAAAATATTAAGTTTTTACTGCTGAAAATGGCTCAGTGAGGACAAGAACCCCTTTAAATTTGAGTTTAAGGTTTGAGTAGCAAATCCTCCCGATCTTAATATGTAGATTCTGTACCATTAATAGAAAATGGCATACACATCAACAATATGGTGGATGTTGTAGACAAGTTCAGATTTTTTTTTGTGCAAATGTGGGACCAAATCTAGCAACAACAAAAATAAAATCCTGATCCAGCAAACAATACAAACACCAACATAATTGAAAGAAATTTAAGTTCAATGTTTCTCAGTCCTGTCAAAGAAAAAGTAATTAATATTGTTAATAATTGTAAAGATAAAACATCTACTGATTGTGATCAACTTGATATGAAAACAGTGAAAAAGATAGTTATGGGAATTTCTAAACCACTTGCATACATCGCCAGCTTATTTCAAACAGGGCTATTTCCGAATAAAATGAAAACTGCTAAATTGATTCCAATCTGTAAAGCAGGGGACAAACAACAAGTTCACAAATTACAGGCATGTCTCCCTACTACCAAAATTATTCAATAACAGGTTAGATAAATTCATAGAAAAACGTAATACTGTCTGATAGTCAGTATGGATTTAGAACAAAACTGTCAACTGCATTATAGCTTTAACAGAACTTTGTGAAAAAATGACTGATTCCATAGATAAAAAGAAACGTTCAATAGGACTTCGTTGATCTACAAAAAGCATTTGACACTATAAACCATGATATACTGATTAGTAAGTTAGAAGTTATTTCCAAGAGAGACAACAGTTTGTGGAGTTGGGGGAATTTAATTCAAAATGTTTGGACATGGTATGTGGTGTCCCTCAGGGGTCAGTGTTGGGGCCACAACAAACTGTTTATATTGTATATTAATGATTTGTGTAACGTGTCTCATTTATTGAAGTTTGTGTTATTTGCAGATGACAACTACTTTAGTTTCTGGTGAGAAACTGCAGCTTATTTTGGATACAATTACATTCGAATTTAAGAAAGTAAAAACATGGCTTGATAAAAACAAGTTATCAATACATTTAAAAAAAGATGAAATTAGTTGTGTTTCATAATGTTAAAATAAGGAACTGCGCAAGATTGCAAATTGAAGGTGTAGATATAGAAAGAGTAAATGAGATTCAATTCCTGTTGATTGTTGATAATAAAATCTTCTGGAAACCACACATTAAATATATTGGATCCAAACTCTCTAAAAGCATCTCCATTTTGACAAAAAAATAAAAATAAATTCTCAACCAGAAATCATTACACATACTGTACCGCTCTCTAGTATTACCATATTTAAATTATTGTTCAGAAGTTTGGGGAATCACTTACAAAACATTACAACCTCGGTTTCTGTTGTAAAAAAAAGAGCAGTCCATAATGTAGGAGATCTCCACCACACCAATACACTGTTTTTACAATCTAAAACTGTAAAATTATTTGATCTTGTGGAACTCAATAATGTACAATTGGTGTATAAAGCTAGACATAATTTACTGCCGGGCAATATTGAAAATATGTTTTCAGAGAGACAGGGAGGTTATGGTTTGAGGGGAATTCATAACTTAAAGACAAAGTATTCTAGAACAACATTGAAGAGTTTCTTTACATCTGTATGTGGAGTGAACATTTGGAACAGGCTGAGTACTAATTTACAACAATGTGAAAACATAGACCAGTTTAAAAGAAAATATAAAAATCAAAATTTTTGAAATGTTTAGGGAAGAAGTGCTTTTCAATGAAAATCAACATTGGTTGATGTTCTTATTATTATTATTATCGTATTATTAGTATTGTTGCTATTGATAAGGAAAAAAAATATATGTATATGTAAAAGTATGACAATCTATACACAAGGCACACTGTTTAATTTAATATGTTCACTGTTAATAATGACTATAATAACCCTTGTTTGTTATTAATAATTAAGATATTATCTGTATACTAGCAGTTTTTGTTGTTTACTATACATGCCTACTATTTATTGTGTAACGCATGTTAAAAGGGGTGGGACCTGATCAATTTATGCTTCTTCCTACTCCTTTTCAAAAAAACATGCTCATAATGTTGCTGGGCAGTATTGAGAACAATCCTATAGAATTTGAATTTATACACACCATGGGTCATCATCAGGCACCCAGCCCTCCAACTCAAGGAGACAAAAGAAACAGCAAACAACATCAGGCTCGTTGTCAGCAGGACAGTGCACTAATCCAGCATCGGCCATCTGCACACAAAAAGGTGCAGTATTTACACTAAACAGCAACTCAGCCAATGTACAACATGTGCTGTTCGACATGCACCGCATAAAAACATCCACTAGATGTCACAGTTTGTCCAAATGTGTGGTACAATTTACAGTAATAATCCTAGATGCTTTCCCACGACAATTATAAATATAATAGTACATATTAAGAGCACAACATTTTATAATTGTACAAAGTGTGGATTGCAGTAACAACACTAATACGATTTGAATGCTATGTGGGATGGGATTGTATAATCCAGACTTCCCCAGCCAATTAATCACGAGATGTGGACAAGCACACGACCTCTTTTTGCAGTGAAACCAAATTTGGCACCTGCTTGACTGCAAATCACACGCTGTTCTAGCCATATATAAAAGTATGACAACCAGTGTCAACACCCCCCATCCTAGACAACACGTTATTGACATGACTAACTTTGAGTTTACATGTGTGGTACAATTTCACTTCAAGTGACTAATTGAGATCTTACCTTATCAGGTGTGCAGTTACAACCTTCTTGAAAGGGCCAGTTGGCAAAGGTTTGCACACGTGAGTCGTGATTGTACATGGTGTCATAGGACTCAAACCTATTCTTGATGACTTCTATGCTGGACATTTCTCTACCAGTAGGCCTACAGTTGATTTAGTCCACACTAGACAAATACGTGTGTTTCAGGGCCAGCCTGGCCCTTTAAGAATAGGTCATCGGACGGGGTGAGAGGAACTACATGTGAACTCCTGAAATGCCTTTTCCCAACCTTTGCAGGAGTTTTTAGTTAACGCTGATTGAGTGGGCGTGGCCATGATTTGATGAGGTTCAGTAAAGTTGTTTCTTTCACGATTGGACTTTATAGCCTACACATACCTTTATGTAATCCGTATGTTTGATATTTTCAATTAAAATAATTTTGGGGCACAGTATATTGATTGTATACAGTACATGTGACACCAAAGTCTCATTTATTTATTTATGTATGTATTTATTTATTTATTTATTCATTCATCCATTCAGTGTCTTTTGTCACCCATAAAGCGGTCAAAAAGATACAAAGGGAGCTCGAAAACATTTAAATGACGTATAAAGGACCATTGCTCCCCCTATTGGCAATTAAGAGTATTAAAGTCCCTAAATTTATGTTCAGTAATTTGTGCAAGCATGACAGCGAATGCTGAGTCATGCATGTTACTTTCTGTATATATTTGTCCTGAAAGTGTTCAGATGACTATATTTAAAAGTATAATATAGACACAAATGTGTTCGTATACTTTGCAATTTGTGGCGTGCCTGTTTTTTTGTTTGTTTGTTTTCTTATTGGGAGGAACAAAAACCGGTGGTCCATGATGTCCTATAATTTACATTCCTCTGTCATGCATAAATGACATTACTCAATGGCATCTTGGTGCTGAAATGTGAATAAAACTGGCAATGCAGGAGGGTGAGCTTCGACTTTAACTTTAACTGTAACTTTGATTTCCAGCATGTGTTAATATTGTCACTTAGTATTCACGCATACCATCAACATTACGATTGTTTGCATTACTGTTACTGACATTTACTGTTTAATAAGCATTTTAATTTTTACTTATTTTCACCTTGGGTCTTTGTTGCATTAAATATATGTGCCTCTTAATTCATTTATACACGAACCACCCATGAGGCAGTTATCAGCAGGATACGGAAGAACTTGAAGAAATGTGCTGCACAGCCAATCATCCAACTTCACTCTTACTCCTCATGACTTCATTGACATTTGACACTTTCTTTCCTCCTGGCCAGTGGCCACCCTGCTGCACTCTCAGCCTGCTCCCTTCTTCTTCATCTAGGCTGCTGTAGATTTTTTTTTTCACACAGTGCTGCAAAAAAGCAAGGGGGAGCAAGCAAGTGAGTGAGGGAGTGAGGGAGGGAGGGGAGGTGATAGCGTCAATATGTTTGAGGTGTCTGTCTCCGCACCACCACGTCCTTTACATTGCCATCGTAGGTGGATATACAGTACTGTACTCCCCTTGTGCTGGCCTTAAACTATTTTCAAACGAATGATAAAAAGATCCCTGTGGTGCGTGTGCTGACTAGTTCTATGCAAGAAACACTTCCACGGAGGAGTTAGGCGCGTCTCAGTGTGACTCGACAGTGCGGGAGATTTGACTCACTCAGGAAGTGCAGCAGAGGGGCAAACAATGTGGGGTGCAGGTAGGAAAGGAAGTCTTTCCCCTACTAAAATCTGCTTGAATTGTAACTGAACTGCTGAATGCTGCCATACATTGTCACTTTTTTTTTCTCAAATGAAGGGCAAGAAATATATTGGCTTTAGTTAATGGATGTAGAAAAATATGTAACTGCCTGGACTTGAAAACTATCTGTGTTAATTATTCTAGATTGTGGTGATGTCATCATGACACATATTTATGTTTCCAGGGTCATGTAATAAGATTAAGGTAAGGACAATGCAGTGTGTATAGCTTCCCAGATTGTATTAAGCCAAGGGCACTCATGTTACTTTAAAAAATTATATAAATAAATACCACAGCACACCTGCAAACAAAAATTATGAAAATGGAAATAAGGATGACCTCGTCTGTTTGGTTGACTACAAAGCTATTATTGATTCTGTTGTAAAAATGACAAAAGAAGGATATATGCTGGTACCTTCTCCCACCTAATGGACAAACACTTAATTGTTGTGCCTGTCACTGTAAATTGCTGGCATAGATAGATGACCAAAGAGAGAGTTGTAATTAATAAATTATAATTTTTGGTCAAATTAAGTGAAATTGGATCATTTCTCGTAACACCCCTGATAATCTCTTAGAGCACTTAGGTTGGGAATTGTAGAGAAATCCAAAAGTCACCGTGATCTTCTGAAGAGGTGGGAACATAAAAATGCATTGATAAAAAATGTGTGTGCGCATGTCTAGACATTAAGTACCGTGGGTGAGATGTTTGCGGATTGTAAGATCCATGACGTGAGTATGCAACATTACCATGGTGAGGAAGGCCTTGATTTTTTAGACTCCCATCCAGCCAATTGTTGACATTAGTTGAATGGACAAAACAGAATAGAATTTGATACAAACATGTGATCCGAAATGGCCTTGCAAAAGAAAGATACCCTGTTCTCCAGTGTGGGCGTAAAAATTTCATGAAGGTGTTAGAGTGTGACAGTCAACTTCAACATTCTTCTTATCTGCGTAGACCACACACTCACTAGAGTATACACACACGCATTGATTTTTCAAACCTTGCATTCCATACTCTATGAAATAATAATACAGACTTTGCATGTGTATGATCATGGCCATCATTACCACTGGGAACAAACTGTACCTGTGGATGTTTCCTGCACATACAATCAATGGTCTAAATGCAGAGTGCTGATTATCTGTCATGACTGCAAGCTGATAGACTCCAATGTCAAACATGCATGCAGGCTCGGGCCAATTCAAGGTGAGCCCTTTTGTCGTAGTGTCGGCCAACTGAACTGTTATCTTTAAAGATCCTGTAAAGTGAATTTAGCACACAAAGCTGTGAGTATGATTTTCACGATTTTGAAACTTCTTTCAAATATTTGGCTTTTTTTTTTATCGTCTTAATTTGGCAGGGTAGTTAACACTATGCTGTGTGGGGTATCAGATTTAGAAGACATATTTATTTTCACTGTACAGGGACTTTAATGCAAAATCTTAAAACAGCTTACCATGACAAAATCTGTATTTGAGAGAATAATAAGGCAAGCTAAATTTTTAGTTTTACTCAACTCAACTTTATTTAACAATACATTACAGTTCACAAAATGTAATGCCTTACGCTAACTTTGCATTACTTGTGAGTTATTTTCATCCCAGCAACAGCGAAAACCTCGAATGTGGCACATGTGACTTTAGCAGGGAAACAATTACTGTGCATGTCCACCCCCACCCCTGATTTAGGGTCTTCAATAGACCAAAAATGCATGTTTTTGGAATGTGGGAGGAAACCGGAGCAACTGCAAAAAGGCATGAAGGCACAAGGAGAACGCATAAACATGTAAACTCCACACAGGAGCCGAGATTGAAACCTTGAACGTCAGAACTGTGAGGAGGACTTAATTGACGTTTGTTTTGTCCAATGATGTATCAACAGCCAGAATTGTACAGTAGGAAGGCAGTGCTTTAAACAGAAAGAGCCCCACACACACATGCACACACATGATGTCATACACTGGAAAAAACATGGGGAGTGATATTTACTTGGAAAAAAAACTCGTATTTTTTTTTTTTATAATTAAACACTCCTTGTAAAATTTACTTAGGATTTCTGAGTGAATTCAACTTTTTTTTTCAAGTAAATATCACTCCCTATTTTTTTTTTTTAGTGTACTTGCACATGATGAGGCGACTATGCTGCTTGCCGCTGCTCGTCTGGCCCCCTCTCACCTTTGACCGTAGGAGGCAGGCTCTAAATTCACCACCACAGTGCCAGGAGACACCCGAAACCATGATATATGACCTCAGTGCACACACCATCAACATCAAACCTTTACATCACATCACACTTGAAGAGGAAAGACAAACGAGCAGTATACAGTTTTCCGCCGCAGGTTCTTGATATATGACTGGAGCACAAGTTGCCCTTTGAGTTTGGGTTTAGTTTATCAAAAGGACAGTGTGCAGTAACATTAAGAAGATGGCTTCACCGGATTTAGCACAATGCTAGTTTCCATCTGTAGTCCCCATAAAATAAGATTAGGGATGCAGCGAAATGAAAATGGTTGGCCGAAACCGAAAACCGAAAATGAAAAATGCTTGGTCGAAAAACGAAACGGCGAAAAAACAACAACCACTTTTTACTATCATTGCATTTATTAGAATTAAGTAAAATTATAATATTATTATAAAATATTCATTTAGCTCTGGCATTTTAACCAAGCACAATATAAATTGAGAGAGAAACGTTGAGAGGAACCAGTTGAGGTGGCTCGGGCATCTGGTTCGGATGCCTCCTGGGCGCCTCCCTGGGGAGGTGTTCCGGGCATGTTCTACCGGCGGGAGGCCCCGGGGACGACCCACGGCTGGCTTGGGAACGCCTTGGGATCCCGTCGGAGGAGCTGGCTGAAGTGGCTGGGGAGAGGGAAGTCTGGGCTTCCCTGCTAAAGCTGCTGCCCCCGCGACCCGACCCCGGATAAGCGGAATTGAAGACGGAACGGAACAATATAAATTGAAATGTGCCCACACCGCAGACATGTTGGCTGATGGTACATTAAACACCAAAGCCTTTGACTGCCCATGAGAAACTATGAAAGTTCGTGTTGTTTTTTAAATAACCAGGAAGCCCGTTCCACTCTTTAATAGCTTAATAAGAAAAAGGCTGACTGAGAAAAGGCAGACTTTCTTTTTGGGATGTTACAGTCGCCCCTCAATGCAGACCGTAACACCCTGTTTGTTGATTGTAAGCGTAGATGTACACATGTTTTAAGTGGGGGCGGGGCTGCATCTTTAAGAATTGTATGCACCAAAACAGATATCAGAGTACCTAATAAGGTTGTCGAAGCTTAACATACAGTGTTTTACATGTTACAAAGGTGGCTTTTTATCAAAGATTTTTAAGGTTTGATTATGTAACGATCTGAGGGTTTTTATAGCGGTTCGTTTAGCTTGAGACCATGATGACACGCAATACAAATTCTGTGACAGAATCATTGCATTGAGGCATGATTTTGCTGCTTCCAAAGATAACGAGCTCCTGATGTGTTTAAAAGCAGCAATGTTGAATTTGAATTTACGACATACCGCTTTTACATATGACTTCTCCGACATTTTGAATCATAAATTTATCAGCATAGATGTTTGGGGGTGGCATTTGGGATTGTTTCGTTTGAGAAGTACATAGCGAAAGTCTTCTCTGTGTTCAGCATGAGGTGGGACTTGTTCAACCACTCGGTTGCTTTAATCATTGCACAAGATAGCTTAGCTGCAACAGAATTTGCATGGGAGCCGTGGGTGAAAAAAGAAACAGTGCACATCACAATTAGCAATGGCCCGAGTATGGAACCTTGGATTACCCCTTTAGTGCACGGTCTCGACTGGGAAAAGATATGATTTAAACCAACTAATGGTGTTAGCAGTAGTTTTTGTCAGTAGCACTGAGTGGTTAAGAGTGTCCAATGCCTTACGTAGGTTGAGAAAAATGGCGCCTACCACCCCTCCTTTGTCCAGGCTTAATTTGATCTCCTCAAAGAAGTAACAACAAGCTGTTTCGGTGGAATGTTTGGATTGAAAACCAAATTGCATGGGATGTAACATGTTTCCATTGTAAAGGCGCTTAATCATCTGATATACTGATTGGTCTATAGTTCTTGATATCCTTCCTGTTTCCTGATTTAAAAATAGGTGTTACAATTGCAGATTTAAGGGAGGAAGCAAACACACTTGCTCTTAATGATTGATTAATTATGTGTGTTATTGGTCCTGAAAAGACATCTTTATAGTTATTTAATACAAGCAGGTCAAGTGCCCCATGAGTTTTTAGCTTTTTAATTTGAAAGAGATGAGGTCGTTTTGATGACCTTATCTTCATTCACGCATTCCAAGTCTAGTGCGGCCGCTAGAGTTGGCTGGAATCCTCCCGGGGGACGCTGCGGTTGATGTCGAGTGCAGCTCTGCATCTGAAGGTTTGCTCAGCTTGAGGACCGACTGTCAGGAAATAGTCATTAAACATGTTTGCAACCGTTAAGCTGTCCTTTGTAGTGATTTGTTTTATAGGTGTGAGCACATCATTGTTGCAGGAATTTGGGTTAAGTTCTACGGGTCCATTTCCAGTCTTCCGTTCTCCAGATAAATTGTCAATGCACTTCCATATCCTTTTACTATTCCGCTTGGCTTGTTTTATTATTTCCAGAAATAATTCAGCTTTTGCTCTTCTGAGCTGTCCTATAACTTTGTTTCTGAGGCTTTTGTAGATCAGCTGATTAGTCTCTAGCTTTGATTTGAGGTACTTTTTAAGAACAGCATCTCTATCCTTCATTAGAAGCCATAACCTCTCACTGAGCCATGGTAAGGTTCTCTTACGTTAACATTTTTGCTGCTGTGTTTTTGTGAATTGGGATTTTTTTTTTAGTGATTGCATTTTTAAGTGCACTACAAATCTGCTCGGTGTCTTGGCCACTAAGTAGATTATTTTGGACAGTAGTTTTTATTTCAGCGTCCCAGAGCTCCATGTCACGCTTTCGGAATAAATGATATAAAAGCTTTTTCTCTATTTTGAGTTCTATGACGAGTCTTCGAGAGTTTCCTTGAAACTAACGTTAGGTTATGGTCTGATAAACCTGTTATTAGATGATACGTTTTATTAATACGATCTAATAATGTAGTAATGTTTTTGTGGAGCTGGTTATTCTAGTTGGATTATTTCTCATTTGAGTTCGATTAAACTGTTTAGCAAGGTGTCTTATCTTGCTGGAGCGTGTTTTTATCTAACCAATTTAGGTTGAAGTCACCCATTATAATAGTTTCCTTGTTGCTACATGCTTTGAGTACATCTTTTAACATGTTAAAGAATACTTCCTTCTCATTGGGTGGCCTATATAATACTATAACGTTAAGGGACATTTCAGGAGATCGTAGCACCCACGCATTCCAGGCCACTTTGTGGAATCTTAATCTGTTTGCATTCTATATTATTATTTTTTATGTGGTCTATCTCTTCTAAATAGATTGTAGCTCTGCATAGTATAGGCGCCTGCTGGGGTGTTTTCTGTCAGCCATGTTTTAGACAGTCCTTTTTTTTGACACTGCATCTGACTTGTACATGCTTCAATAGTTTGTAGTAAGTGGAGATTTACTGAGTGCCCCCCATCTCTCATTCAGGAAAGAATGTGGAGTATGAATTATACTGCAGATTGATGGAGGAATTTGATGTTCACTTGCTCACTCTCTTAGGTTTTATGTATTCATAGCTTGCTTGGATGTTCCTGTGATTGAGCATTTCTAGTCTGTTCATCTCGTCTGGCAACAAACGTTTATCACAGATTTCTTGCATTCGGTCTATCATGGAACCAGCATAATACTTCCATGACTGCTGTATTGTTTCAAGTTTAAGCATCACATTAGATAATTTATTCCTTTCAGGAACTTTCCACAAAGGTCAAAGATACAGGAACATGATGGGTTCGCCGTATGCGTTGAAATGACTGAAATGTTGACTTTGTTCAACCGCTAGAGGGCAGCAAAGCTTAGTTAATCATCCATCAGCAGGGAATTAGAGTCCATTTACACTTTTTGGAGTGTGCCCGCACAATTTTGGTGTAGCCACAGTGAAAGCAAAAAATAAATAAATGCTGTAATAGTGCAAATGGTTTAGCATCACACAAAATGCATAGTAAATGGCCAAAAAAGGGTGGAAAAGTACACATAAAGGAGAAATGCCGCTTTTTTTCTTATTTTTTTTAGAAAGCTCAGTATTGTTCATTCGGTTCATTTGTAAGTGTGTGTGTGGGGGTGTATATATATATATGTGGATTAATTAACCTGAAACCTATTTAAAATGCCATACCCCTCATCTCAACCGAATATTTTTATTAGAAAATTATAAATTTGTTAATTTGGACAAAACGATATTTGTTTCCTATAAACACAGGAATCGGTACACTGTTAACACTATTTGTTATCCACTATTCTTGTGCTCTCTCAATATTTGATGTTTAAGTGTGTTTGTGTTACTTTGAATGTGTTTACAGATGAAAAAAATCAGTGCGGTAAATGCGCTTGAAACACGTCCAGAAGGGATTTAAATAGGATATTTCTGTACCGTGGATTTCACTTATTGCTGGGGTGCTCTGGAATATAACCCCCAAGATGGAGGGGGGATTGCAGTATTTCTAAAATGATACAAAAAAATCATTTGTCATCATCATCACACTATTGTGACATTAATCCCAGAAGACTACCCAAGTCGGACAATGCCAATTTATTATTCATAGAACCCGGTGACGAGGTGACAGGCGTTCAACACGTTGTTGCCAGAAAAAGTTATTTTCAACCACTTGCAAATGCTTGCAGACCTACACTAATTGCCAATTCCCTCACTTTGCCCCTGTGCTTGCATACTATACCTGTCCAATGAAACCATCTGTCTTCTCCCCGGAGACCTGCAGCCAACCGCCGTCTCCCCGCCCCCCCATCGCTTCTCACTGCTCTTGTTCACTGGTGACACCGGATCTTCATGCTCCGATTTCACCTTCTCATCATGACATCCATTAAAGTGGCACTGGACCCGGGGCCCCCATTGGCCCGACAGCACATTAGCACTCGGACCATTGAACGCAGACAAGGACCGTCTCTGAATTATTGATAGCAACACAACTAATGAGGAAACTCTATCGCAACTTTTGTGCTGACACGCAAGCTCACGGAAAGACCTTCACACATGACAGTATTGATCACTTTGACTGCTTTTGCTTGTTCCGATCTTCAAAAGGGAATATTTTCAGTGGGTGCTTGAGCAATTGCTTTCAACATACCGCATTACTTCTAACTCAGTCGATTGTAAAGCAAACAGACGACTAATTATCACAATAGAGAAAGGAATGCAGATTGAGACATGTTTGAATCATTGCGTTGATATAAATGTGACGCACCACATACTTGCGGTTTGACATTTGCAAAACTTGGGAATCTTTTGATTGTTTTTGTTTTTAGTTCAGGCCAAAAGCTATGTCAATATAAAAATATTGCCTTGGCACTGTACTTGACTGAACTCTTGTATTACTACATTTGAACAGTTTGATCTCAGATCATTTCAAAACGCACTCATTTGTGGCGGCCGTGGCTCAGGGTGTAGAGACGGTCATTCAGTAACCAGAAGGTCGGCTGTTTGATCCGCGCTCTCCCCAAATCATGTGTCGTCGTGTCCTTGGGCAAGACACTTCACACGCATTGCCTCCAGTGCTACTCACTCTGGTGTTTGTATGGTGCGAATGTTTGGCGGTGGTGGGAGGGGCAGTAGGCGCACACTGGCATCCACGCTTCCGTCAGCCTGCCCCAGGTCAGCTGTGGCTACTAAAGTAGTTTACTGCCACCACAGTGTGAGTGCGTGAATAATGTATCCATTCCACTGTAAAGTGTCTTTGAGTGTCTAGAAAAGCGCTATATAAATCTGATGCATTGTTATCATTGAAATACTTGCAAATTTAACCAACGTTATTATTGCAGTGCTGTACATCACAGAACTAAAGAATAAATAAATAAATAATTCCTCCAGTTTTTCCAGATCCGATTTTGTTGCTTGCACATGGTGATTGATGTCAGTGAACTCAACTCATTTCTCAATAAGCAGCAGTGAAGAATTCCCCCCCACCCCAAAAAAGGGCCTTTAATTTTTATTTGTTTGTGTCTATGACTGTATTATGTTATCACGCACACCAGAAATATCTGAAATGGTTTAAACATGATACACATATTGCACTATAATATTTTTTATAAAATCCAATATTATAGAGTGCTTTTTTTTTTTTTACTTAAAAAAACTCATTGTAAAAACTTGAACATTTTTAGGGCGACAGAGCGGATAAATGGAATTTCCATTAATTTCACTTAACTGGCGAATGATGATTTGAGATACAAGTGTTTTTGTTACAGGGGTTGTGGGGTTGAGGACTTAAATGCAGGAAGCAGGGAGGCAAGGCAGGTTTTGAGGATGTAAAATAAAAAAATAATTAATTTCCAAAAGAAAAAAACCACAAAGTAACAACCAAAACACATTAAAGTCACCAGGACAAATGACAGAGACTGAACAAATGCAAACAACCCAACAAATGCTGACTTTTTCCAGTTCCGACTTGAAAGAGTTCGAGACGAAAGTAAACAACCAAAATGGCGGATAGCGCTAAAATAGTTTTTTATTTTTATCCTAAAAACTAATTTTGACCTCCAGCAACTTGTTTGTATCTTATTTCATAAGCATTCCATAGAGTTCAGTAGTTCACCGAATAATTTCATTCTAGGATATAGCGGCATACTATCACGTACGTTGTGTTATGTGTTACGTTATGTCAAATATTTATGAAATAAGAAAGCTGTCTAGTTTTATACTCAAGTAAATTGTGTTTAACAATTCACGGTTTGTGTTTCCAAAGGGGTCGCCATTGTAGAGTGACGTCGCTTGTAGTGAAGTCGGGGTCCTTTTTCTCCCCGACTTCGTAAGTGGGATTTCCGAGTTCAAGGGGGCGTTCCCGTACAAACTTCCTGGTTTGATGTTGGAAAAGTCCGTCTTCCAACCATCCTCGAATGCAGCAAAAGACTAAACAGAAGTTAGAAATTTGTGCTGCAATCGAGGAAGGTGGGAAGTTGGATATAACCCACTTGGATTCTTCCAGTTCTTACCTCAAAGCGTTCCAGGTAAATGTCTAAATGCGATAGATTGTAGTTCTGGTAAACGCAGTCATTCCAAATCACATTGTGTTACATGAACCTACTGTATTTCAAATAACTAATTAAAGTAACAATGCACAAATATAAATAATTAATCTGTTTAAAATCTTGTAAATTATGTTTTGACATTCACGGTCTGTCTCTCCATGGGGCTCGCCATTGTCAAGTGGCGTTAGGTTGAAGTCCGTCTGTGAATTTGGAGTCCTACAACTTTGCAACTTGGATGTGCGAGTTCAAAGAGGTGTGCTCTCCTCCTGGTAAGAAGTCTGAAAAGTCCCACTTTCCTTGAATGCAGCATGAATACAAGACAATAAGAAACACCTTGGCTAAGTCCAAATGTGCACCCTACTCCCTACTAGTGCCCTACTGAGGGGTCACGCCATTTTGTAATGACGTCCGAATATCCAGGGAGTGAAAATATAGGGCACTCAAAATTACCCACAATGCACTCTGAAAAGTAGTGAACATCAATGTTCACGCAGCCGGGTTGATATGGACCACAATGCCTTGCAAGTATGAAAAAAACATGGCACTAGCGACAGCGCAAGCGCGGGAATCAAAGCGATGCATTAAATGTATACTATAGAAATTATTAATTCATTTTAGTTAATATAACTAAAGTACAGTTTTAAAACATTTTCATTCACAATAAATAGTCGGAGATTTACGCGCCGGTGCGTCAGAACAATTGCGGTGGACATGTGATATGCGGCGAGGAGAAAATAGTGAGCTGACTGTTCAAATCGCCAAACAGAATGCGGGCACTACACATTAAGCCACTATATAGTGCTGGGCTATGTCGTGAATGAGGGGTTAGGGCAGGAGTAGGCAAGTTCGGTCCTGGAGAGCCGCAGTCCTGCATGGGTTTGATGCCTCCATCCTGCAGAACGTAAATATGAGCTGATGATTTGAAACACCTGGGTTGGAGGCAGGATACACCTGCGGCTCTCTAGGTCCGAACTTGCCTATCCCTGGGTTCGGGGACAAGGGTGGACATTCGGACACAGCCCTTGACATGACACATGTGGCTGATGGAGCTGATTGGTAGATGAGGAAACAGGTAGATAAGCGCAGGTGTAAACAATAGACTTGACCAATAGGACAAGACATGAGAATACAAGACATAATATGAAACAAATCCAAACAACGCAGGCCATGACGTTTTTAAGTTACAAAGAAAATATTTAACTCGTATCTCACTGCACCACTATAATGACATTCCAGTATAGTACACTTTGCCTTCATTTTTTTCCCAGTCATGACCGTTCCATTGTTAACATGACCTTTGGCTGGGAGAAATCACATTGCTGCCTTGGCCTATAAAATCTGTGTGTTTATTCAACGCCATCCATTAAGAAGTGTATTAAGCCTTTTTTTTATGCTCAGCTACACATAGGGAGACAAGATATCAATGTTTATGTTCACGAGTTGCTTTTGTGAGTTTGTTAGTTGTCAGTGTTTGCAAGTGAAGCCTTGTTGGTATTCACTCCAGCACCTGCAATGACTCATCGGCTCCACCTGCGAGCATGACGAGGGTTGATCGAGAAGCCATCCAGGGAGCGCGTGCGACTAGAGGAGGCGCTGTGAACATCAGGCAGCGTTTTCTATAGCCCCCGGGCTCACGTGTTTGTATATTTGCGTTTCCAAGCATGCACGCCCAGGGGGATTAATTTTTTGACAGTTTTGTTAAGCCTTCTCTAAAGCGCCGGGCTTTGCAGTAACATTGCGCCAGTGTGCCTCCTCCCCCCCCCCATACTTTAGCCTGCGATTCCTCTTCATCGTGAAACTGAAGACAGAACATTGCCCTGTTGTTGGTGTGGCGGTCGTTGTTGGTGCGAAGGGTACTGCTGAGAGGCTCTTCAATTAGGCAAAGCCGGTATTCTGTTGCACAATGTCTCATTTTCTGCTGCCTTTCTGCCGTGACTGTCTGCACTCTGCATCGTCTCTTCCTGTCATTCCACATCTCTTCATCCCTCTGTCGCCTCGTATTTAGTCTAATCTCTGCCCCCTCCTTCTTATTTCTTCCTCTGCTCTGTCGCCTTCCATTTCATTTTGCGTGGCCATAGGCCATTCCCCCTTCTTGCCTGGATAGGTAACCTTGCCTGAGTAGGTTAAGAGAAACGGTAGAAGCAAAGATTTAAATAGAGAAAAGGTTAATCCCTTGGCAAGTCCGCAGACACACCAAGTTAAAGGACACGGAGAGGAGAGGGCCGGTGGACAACGAGATTGCAGTAAACAGATGTGACAATCGAAGAGCCTGCAGGGAGGTGATGTGTGTGGATTGTGGGAAATGAATGTGAGAAAGTGTGGTGGGAGGAGATAGCGTTCTCAGTCAAGCTCGTCCTCTCCTTCATGACTTCCACTCTGCATGATGACAAGCGTATGCCGCGGCTCCCATTGGCGGTGGCTGCCACCAATCAGAGTGAAGGCATGCAAGGTGCCTCTAGGTTATACCCAACCCCAAAAAAACGAGCGGCAGAGCTGTGGAAGTGAGCGTGTGCTCTACACATGGAGTGTGCGTGTTTGTCCGTGTGCTCCTTTCTCACCAGCTGAAGCATCTAAATGAAAAGATAGTTGGGAAGAAGTTGTCAGCTGTTTCTTGGAGACCACCGCAATCCCTCCTGGCTTCTATGGAGGAGAAGAAGAAAATCTTGGCTCTGTAGTCTCCCCCTCTGATTGGTTACCTTACTTTCAGTTCCCCCGCCTCCTCCTGTCTCTCCTCTCTCTCTCCCTTTGCTACTAACCCCCTCTATAGTGTCCTCAAGCTTACCTGAGCCACAGCTGCAGGAACACTGGACCCCTGCCCCCCCTCTTCTACACACGCACGTGCTCTCTCTCTCTCTCTCTCTCTCTCTCTCTCTCTTTCTCTCTCTCATTTACACACCTAGCTTTTCACCTGGAGAGGGCAGGCATACCGGACGGCATGTGCAGCAGCAGTTATCTTTCCTCACATCAGCCTCTCTGACTTGCCTCCTGCTGGAGTGCCAAGGGGGAACTCTGACCAAGGACTTTGGAGCTATTTGTCCCGAGGACCTTGAAACGGGGCCGTTGGCGACCCTCAGCCAGCACACAGCATGATTTTGGGTGAGTTTGCAGATTTTCTTTTTCTGCTCGGTAGGTCAATCATTTGTCGGATCACTAATTCCTTTGCTAAGCTTGCGGCTCTTCATTAGTAGTACAGTATGCGCCCCGCGTGGTGTTTATTCCACATCTGTCAACACAGACCGGCGGGATAAACCCTTAAATCGCGGCAAGGGTGTGTAATTATCATAATAGTATGCCATTAATATGGCAGGTGCGAGTGATGACAGGGAAGGTCAACTTGTTTAGCGCTGAACTGTATGATTATGGGATGTTTGGTCACATGACCAGGCTCACAAGTCCTGTCGGAGGAGTTGAAGATAGTTTTAGGTCAACAAATAATTCATGAAACTCACCATTTTATCTTCTTTTTGGGTTTTCTCACTCTAAACACTAAGAGCAAGGTGTCCAAACTAAGGCCTGGGAACCATTTGTGGCCCGCCATCCATTTTTAAAGCGGCCCACAGCTTTTACTAAGAATGGCATTTGGCGCGGCCCGCAATAAATGCAGAATAGGCGCCACTATTACCTATAAATTGGTTAATGTACTGCAGATATTTTCTTAATTAATATGCAAAGATGCAAATAAACTATTTACGACTTTTCTTCCACTTTTTGCTCTGTCAAGTTCCGATTTATGAAGACATTACATTAATGGTCCTCAAGAAACTATTTAAAAAATGGTCAGTTTACTACAGTTTTAGGTTTTGAGTGTGGAGATAGGATTCAGTTGCTCTTCAGTGAAGGGGGTGGGTCTAGTCTAGTGCAATCCAGGGCCGTCGACCCCTCCCAAAATCTTGAGAAATCTATTTGCCTTATCATCTTTAAGAGAAAGCTGCCATGTAGCGGTTTATCAAATAAACTAGAAAATATCAACAATATTCAAGTGCTTGCTTGATTGATTTTAGCGTGTTTAATAAAGGCACTTGCATCGTTCTATTTTTTCATATGTGGACCTCAAACCAAAAAGTTTGGACACCCCTGACTTAGAGGGTCTGAAGTGGAGACCTTTTCTACTTGGCAGTCAAGGGAAGAACAGCAAAGGAATGATGTGGCAATGATGTCATAGTATCACACAATAACATCCAATCAGATAACGCTGAAGTCTAACAGCTACTTGGGGAAGTATTTGCATGATTTGGGGGAACTGATGTCATGTTGTGATGCATTTGACAGTCCTCGATTCATTTCAGGGATTCCACACATTATGTTGCGTTTGGTAAAATATTCAGTTGTATGCTAGCTGCACAGTGAGTTATTATGCAGTCTTGCTGTGTTCTGACTCAGCCAGCACTTTCTTATTTAGTATTCTGGTCTCATAGTGGCCATGTCTGAGAGTGGGACCCTGTGTGCTCCACATAGTTGCCTTGTGCATTCACGCAGAGGATGGGAGCTTGCCACTGTAAGTCCATATGAGCAATCATGCATGATGTGTATAGGCTAGGAAGGACATGCTTATGCGTTTAACTAGCAACGTAGTGCCCGCCAGCACCTGCAAGCATATTAATATGTGTATGGTTGTGCCAGATAGTGTGTATATGTATGTGTGTGTGTGTGTGTGTGTGTTAATTGCGTTGCTATATGCTCTGCCGGAGACGCCACTTTGTGTTAACGCATGCCTGGACTGATTCAAGCTCTGCCCTTGTGCTCTCTGGGCAGACATGTTTTTCAAGCAGGCGTCTTGAATGATAATAGCGAGTCATGCAGACTTTGAAAAGAACAGCTTCACGTGGGCTTAACTTGAGTTTCACTTGTTTGTAATTTTGGGGAGAGTTTTCAACATTATTGTTTGTGTTTTTTGCCAGCGTCTGCAGCTGCATGAACAATCAAACAACTACTTAACAGACAAGCAATGTCTTGATCTGGTTGCAGCTGGCGGCAGCTTTTGTAAATTATATTTGGCTAGCATGTTTAAACAGAAGTATTAACGCTCAGCTGCAAAAGTGACACACTTAATCAGGAGAGCGACGGCTGGTGCCGAAGCAGAAGCAAAACACAGAGCACAATGTTGTGCAGCGGACTCTATGGCCTTCACGTTCACATTGAGGGCTGTCGGTTTCAGTTTGCTGCCTGCACAATTTTCGGGTTCACCTATGGCCGAGTCGCACCAAATCAGTGTGTTTTTCATCACATTTAATGGTCTGTAGAATCTTCCACCTGCAAAAAAGTGCACCTGAAATGAAGCTGCCATTCAAGATAAGCAGTTATGCATGTGCTGTGTATGATATCGATTGCCCACCATTTTGATGCTATTACACTCACTGTACATGTTAAGATGTGGCTGGTGAATGTTTGACATTTCTGGCTTTCATCCTTGGGGAAAAGGGCAATGTCATTGTAATGACCTTTGCAAGAATGAGGCAGGCTGATGTGGATGTTCTGTCATCACATTCAGTTATCTAATACAAATCTGTAATGTTTCACATGCATTTCTGTGACAAGTGCTGATAGAAGATGAATAAAGTCAGATGGGTGGAAAAAGTGTATGGTTTGTGTAGAGAGTGAATGCTTGTGTTTACAGTCTACATCACCAGCCATGTCTGTGTTGCTGGTAGGCCCGTGCTGTTTGTTTTGAATGACCTTGAGCAGACACCCTGTTCTATAATTCCCCCTGTTCCTTGTTTATTTTGCACTTAAGACTCACTTTCGGAGAATAGTGAAGGTAGTCCAAGCTCTTGGTGGCAATCTTGAAATAGGACAGTCTTTCTTATGATAATGTCAGCGGATGTGTTCTTTGGCTGCCCAAGGGCATCATAAAGTCAATCAATTGCAGCTCAGTTTTGTGCCATTCGGTCCATTTGACTAAAGGATTGTGCGTTCTGGCAAGGAAACGCACATTGTGATCAATTCATTGCAACTGCAAATGTGAGCAATTTAGCCACCGGGGGCAGTATAATACAGTCATGAAACACAAATGAAGACTTTCACAACTAATCTAAGTGACTCAATTAATTTCTAACTGTTGTTATATATTATCTGTCTAAATATTAATGCAACGTTTGTTTTAAAATATTATCCGCGCAAAGGGTTATAACATCACAACTGTTGATATTATTAATTAGCCCATATGGAGTGTTTTACGTTGTGTGGTAACATTAAGCTAACGGAAGGCAAAGTTGTGTGACTGTTTGAAGTACTATATAAAGCCCTTTTCACACTGCACTTGCTGAGTGCGAAGAGTCGCGCAACAGGAAATTACCGATTCCCAGCATGCCCTTTTTTGGAAGTGCTGATTTAGCAGCATTCCAGGAAGTAAAAATGTGAGAATTTGCCGCACCTCGACACGATATATCTTTCATTGTTGCAAAATAATGACTTGACTTGACTCATTTCAACAAGGCGGAGGAGGAGGAGTACACGAGCAGCAGAAAAATCTAATTGCATGGTAGGAACTTGGATACTTTAATTATGCTCTTACTTACTTGTAAATAAGTCCACCAAAATATGACTAAATAACTGGAGGTGCTTGTCTGACGTCACAACGTGACACTCTCGGTGAGAACATTCATCAATTTGAGGCACCTTGCCACCATGGCAGAAGTCCTCTTGACCCGCCCTGCTGCTCCATGCTACCTGGCAACACTATTCCATGGTCTCCGCCCCCCACATACACAAGGAATGGGTGTGATGACAGCGCACTGCAGGCTGCTAATGCTAAATGCAGTGTGAAAAGGGCTTCTTCTCTTTCTTTTGGGTTTAATCTGACAGTGAACTTTAACTGGGCTTGAAGCCTCTTTTATGAAGAATCGTTGAGCAATGAGCATTTGCCAAGCAAGAAATTTTGGGGGGATGTTGCACTTTCTTGGCTTCATTGGCCTGAGTCACCGTGTGTGGATGTTTCATCTAACCACAGCTGACTCGTATTTGGCTACCTAATCTGTCTTCATAAAACCTTCCTCTCTTTTGACCTGTCTTTACAGATAATAATCATTTAATTCGCTCATTCACACATCCATTACCTCTCTCCCCGCATGCGTTCAACTGGCTGCTGGAGGTCAACTTAAAATGACACATGAGGGAGAGAATATGTTTTTTAACCAGATAGCACTTCTTCCCCATTTTCTCAACTGTTCAGGTCCTCATGTTTATGTCAAAGTGACACAGTAATTATAACGTCTTAATGAGTCAGACATTTGATATGCATGCAGGCACACTTCATCCCTTTGGGGTTCTTTGCATATCCAAGATATAACAAAGAGGCTTTAGAACAATGGCCACTTGGGATTTCTGAACAAGAAGATGAAAAACTTTGGCTAAAATAGTGGAATGTCCAACTGACCACAATTCTTCAAATAAATGTTGTTTCATTGTCCTCATTTATGCACCAATCTGGTTTCCACACCACATTTGGACTGCCATTAAAACATAAAAATTTATGTAATGTGGACGACACCTTGAAAAAATTTGTATTCTATAACACTGGTCAACAGCAAATTTTAATCACAGATAGCTTTATGTGTCCCTATTTGTATTTTTTGACGCTGATAAGAAAAAACAACTTTACTTTTTTTCCATAACACATCAGGTTTTTGGGATATTTTATTTACTTTTAGTTTTTAATATGACCTATAAAAGCTTGCATAATATGGATTTTACCACGTGGTGTAATTTATAGATATGGTCTTTCAAAAAATCCACCTGTTGCTGAACCCGACCCATAATTCAAATATATTACGAAACATAATTACTATTACATATTACATTATTGTTATTTAGGGATCCTGATGTGTGAGAAAAAACAAGGGCAGACATGCAAATCAGTCTAAAAAATCATCTGTTTTAGTAAACATTTGTTAACCATGTCATTATTTCTTCTTCAAATTATGACTTTAATACAACTTTGTTCTCACCCTCTCTTTTTTTTCCTCACAGATTTTCAACTGTTATCTTATCATTTAGATTTTCTTTTATAAATCTTTTATTATATATTTATCTTATATTATTATTATTAAATTGACTGTTGTATAATAAGGCAAAATTAAACACAACTAAACTGAAATCACTCACCTTGACGATGTGAAAAATAACAGGTGCAGGGAACACATTTATTTGAATGCAAACAAGCATCAAGACATGTCGCTACGCTGTGTATATAAAATATTTACATTCTATTATGTAATTTTGTTATTGTAAATTTTTGTTTAAAGTAAACTATTTGAGTGCTATTTTTCTTTAAAACAAACACTTTTGTGTTTGTTTTTTAATTGGGGCTGTAATGGATCAATGGCATTGTCATAGGGAAAGACAATTTGAGATACGAGTGTTCAAAGATATTAGTGTGGTCATGGAATCAGGTAAACTGCAATATTTGGGATGTGTTAAGACACCAATGCACAAATGGAGAAGCGTGCATTCATGCAAACTACTTCACCTTTCATCATCATAATCAAAATGAGGTCCGTGTCATGTGAGTGACCTTGGATGCAAGATTGATATGACACTTAACGTATTTGAGAGATACCTGCGTGTGTGTGTGTGTGTGTGTGTGTGTGTGTGAGTGAGTGAGTGCTTTTGTTTCCAGGTTAACTACCATTGTGAGGACAGACTTGAAATTGTGAGGACATTTTGGTGGTCCCCACAGGTTCAGACCTCTTTTTGAGGGTCAAGACTTGGTTTTAGAGTTTAGGTTTGAATTGGGTTGTGGTTGAGGTTAGGGTAAGGAATGGGGGTAGCCGTGGCAAGCGGTCAATATAAGCTATAAATGCAGTGCATGTCCAAGCCCTTCAATAAAATCATTGAAAATATTGATCTGTCAGCGTCCTCTATTATACAATACCTTAGTTCTACTGCTTTGGTCTTAAATTCCTGTGTAATTTGTCCTGTTTTTTGTCACGGAGAAGCTGAAAAGCTGACAGCTTGTTTCGCGCATGCGCAATTAGATACCAAGTTGTGTCAGTTCCTAGAGGCTTTTAACTGTACGTGCGTGTTGTGAATAGCAAAAAAGCTCTCAGTGACGCAGCTTATCTGCCATGCGCATTAAATAGGCTTATTTGAAATATTCTGCGGTAAACAATTTGTTCATTTCATCGCTAAGTCACAAGTCACAATGAGTGCCATTTTCCCGTTAGCAGGGTTAGGGTTAGGGTTAGGGTTAGCAGGGTTAGGGTTAGGGTTAGATGTTACATTACAGTGTGTGTGCATCAGCCTGCGTCAGTTCTGAATATTTCCGCTTTAATTGTATATCTACACATTGGTATAAAATGATAATTAAATAATATTTAATATTAAAATGTCACTCCAGCATGCCCACTCTAAAAGGTCACCGCTTGCCATGCATCATGTCAATGAGAGAGAGAGAGAGAGAGAGAGAGAGAGAGAGAGAGAGAGAGAGAGAGAGAGAGAGAGAGAGAGAGAGAGAGAGAGAGAGAGAGAGAGAGAATGTCAGTATTTGTAGATGAAGATGCAGCAGCACTTGGCCTTTTTTCATTCACCCAACCTGAGGTGACCTCTGAGGTCAACAAGACACCGTATTCACTCATCTTGATCTTCTTGTGCCAAGCAGGGTATCAATTGGGGGTTCAAAGGGCGACTTTTTTATTCTTATTTTTTAAAGACAACACGTATTGCGTTGAAAGTTAAGTTAAAGTCAATTATTTGATGACATCGCTATATTTTCATCACAGCACAGAGGTTTCCAAACTTCGTTGAGCCACAGACCTGTTTAGCATAAGAACATATTTTGAAAGACTAACACGAAAACATAAAAACAAATGTCTGAAAATACAATTCACTAATCCCCTGAATGTAATTGTTGAAATTAGTCGGAGCCATGTGCATGTTTTTCCCTTCAATAAGTCAGTGGGTTTTAGTATTCCATAGCATAACGGTCCCGCAGTCCCACTGGCATGACTATTTTAAGACTAGCGGCAATTAGACTAGCCAAAGCTAGCAACACAAGGCTAACCGTGACGCTCATCCAAACCCATCTTACTATTTCGTACTTTTCATACCCGCACTGACATAATGAAGACTGTGTCGAATTGGGAAATACGATCATATTAGCGCCGTGCTCAGGTTTCTACACTGGCTACCAGTTGCTCAGAGAACATCAAAACAGCTCTGCTTGTGTGCTAGTCTCTTCTTGGTCTAGCGTACATCTCTACCATGTCAGAGCCAACTGAATCTTCTTGTGCCCTGAAAACCTCAGGGAGTGGGCACCTCCAGGTGCCTAGAGTCAGGGACTGAACATGGTGAGGCTGTGTTTCAGTTTGATGCTGCTAAAATATAGAACAGTCTCCCAGAAGATGAGAGACAGGCCTTGTGGTATCTTTTCTTTAACTTTTTTTGCAGTCTTCTACTCAGCCCAGCTTGGACTACAACCTCTTTTTCCTTTTGGACTTTGATTTCTCTTAGGAATTTTAGCTATTAGCGAAGCTTAGCCAAATTTTCATACAAGAAGAATTTGGTCTGTTTTTACTCCAGAGTTTATATTAAGCTGTTGGACGTTGAGGATGGGCCGTGTCAGGCCTCCACTTAATCTGGCTTGACCCGGGGACCCTAACAGTCCGCTCTATTTAGCTATGCGTAGTGATTATAATTGCTGTAAAGTGATTTGAATTGCCTTCTGTGCAAATTGTGCTCTACAATTAAACCGGCCTTGGGTTGCGTTGGATATTGCTGCTCCAGAGTGTTATTGGCCTGTGACAACAAGTCAAAGTCATCTGTAAAATGGCTGATTGGAAGACGAAATGCTTCAAAGTAAAAGTAGTGTAGTTGAGTAGTTTTGTCCACTACTGTAGTAGGTTCAACCTGGAGTGTCAATCCAGTGCGTAAGAGACTCAAATGACTGTTGGAGAGGAATCCCACCGTGCCTGAGTGCATCCTTGTTGTATGTGCAATGTTGTGTTAAACATTGCAGAGATGAGGGAAGTTCATTTCTTCTCTGTTTCCCGCAGTGCCCTTCTGTCAAAGACAACGGCGACATGTAAGGTGAATGGCTGACATGCGCGCACCAGCACTGCACACCTGCCTCCGGTGTAGTGCCGCTGCTCCGCGAAGCCAACATGCACCTGTGTGCGATTATGGTGTCACATTAGTGCTTTCACTGAGGAATCCTCAGGCTAGAGGACACCTGGGAGTTGAAACCTGCGCAATGTTCGCTATGCTTCAACAGGCAGTGTGATCACAGTGGAAATAGGCACAGATGATTCATAATGACCCTGCAGTGTTTGGCAGGTAGCCTCTTCCCTGGCACTGTGTTGGAAAACATTTGTTGCCAATTGCGACATGGTAACGTGATGATTTTGATCATCTAGGAGCTGCTAATTTTTCCTTTTCCTTCAACAGTTTTCAACAGACTAGAATTTTAGATATGTACATGAATATTCGTCTGTGTTACACTTAAGCTTCTGAATCTGGTTTAGAAAATTGAATTTACTGTACCAACTGCACGAGAAAGCAACGCTACATTCAAAAGGGTCTCTCTAATCAAATGAGTCATTTTGGGAAATTCACTTTTGTGTTGATTTCAATCGTTAAAAGCAGAATATTTTGTCAGTACCGATCATGCTCATGAAAAGTAAAAGCTCTGAGTGTTTTATTGATCAACTAATTCAGTTGCAGTGTGGGAGGGGGCATTAATAACAATTCCCCAAGCAGCAGCAGCCGAGCATAAAACGGTTGAGCAAAGCAAACGTTTGGCAGGCAAAGATGATGCATTACTCATGGCTGCTCTATTTCTGGGCACCCTGAAGATGATGAGGGGTAGCCCGCGAGAAAGGCAGGCTGATATAATGCAGTGATAAGTGTCTTCATGAAAGATAATTAGGTATTGGAGGAATTAGAGGAAAATCCTCTGAGTGCTGTTGAGATCCGGTTTCGCACAATGACCCAAAAAGAAATCAATTCTCCTTGCGACGCAGCAAGGTCAAGATGGTGATGGTGGTTGCCATGTCTGGAGAGGAAGCCGCATGGGAATCCATGGGAGTTTGTAGGAGAGAGAATCGTAAGGGACGAGTGGATAAAGGCAGCGAGGAAACGAGCAAAGAGTAAGATGATAGAGAGGGGCCAGATGATAGTCTTTCAGTTAAAGCTGGCCTACGGGAAGAAACAGATTATTTTCCACAACGCACACACATACAGCCTAAGCTTCTCTTGTATCATCTGACTCATGGAATCTGGCCGATATGAGCTTTATCCATGACACACTGCCAGGAATGTCACCTCAATCTGTGTACCCGACCATCCAAAAGGCTATTTTCTTTTCCTTCGTAAAACAAACGCCCAAACAAAAGGAGCTGTTTGAGTTGATTCCTTGTGTTGTTTGTTACGAAATTGTGGAATCCAGCAGACAATTAATGACAGTAAAATCATGGTTGAACATATTATCTGCGACCTCAGAAGAAGAAGGACTATGGACAAGAATGGTGCTTTCCCTTGGCACATTCTTTTTGCGTCCATGCGCTTTTTGCACTGTTTGGCTTAATGATCTTTCTTTAAAAAGCGATAACCATGCAAACACAGTGTAGTAGCTTCTTTTACTTCTAAGAAGCCCTGAGCTACTGTTTAGCTCTTAATCCCGAATGTTATGGGAACATTCTCAAAATAGCCAGAATCTCCACGCTGACACTGCCGACTAAATCTTTAAATGGTGTCGGTAATGGCCCTGTGATAAAAAAAAAAAGAGAAGAAGATGGCAATAGCTTGAGTCTAAATTTGTGTCATCTAGACCACTAGAGTTATTTAGCCGTTTAGTTCAATGAGAAGTCAATGCAGGGTGCAGTGCAGGCGTCTGGTATGCACACCTGTCTCCATGCGAGCTTGTCTTCAAGTCTCTTAAAGAGACAGTGGAAGAGGGAGGAGAAGGGCTTTGCCACGACCTGCCCCACACTCTGCCCTGCCCCTGCCTGGGGCCGGAGGGAAGGGAGGGGCAGGGGAGGGTGATGCCAGAGGTGCAGATTAGAAGGCTGTCAGGGCCAAAGCGGGAGCTGAGGCCATCCATTTTCTCAATGTGCATGTGTGTGTGTGGGAGCACTGCATCGCTGGTGTTGTCATTTGGGAGAAGATGACTTTTCTATTGCTGCATTTTCCAAACGTCATAGTAGTTTAAAGCCACCTTTATGGGATTCTTGAATGTAAACTAACACATAAAACATAATACAATATGCTGGCTGCACAATTCACAATGTATTGAAAGGAGCATTGCCCGGCATTAGCATATTGATGCAGTTGGATGCGGTATGTGCTGTACAGTACACAAATGTCACATATTATTTATATTTGAATAATGTTATGAATGTTGTGGTTGAGGACAGTAATGCATATTGGATATGCTATTACAGCACATAGTTATTCTTCTTTTCTGCTTTTTTTTTTAATCTGAGCTGTATTTGAGAGTTTTCCATGGCAAAGTCAGAGAATTATCATTTCAATTATATTTTCAATATTGTTGTTTACAGTGGTGTAGAACTAAACCGCATCATAAGAGTAGTTTGTTATATTTTGCATTACCTATAGTTCACTAAACCAAAATTATATGAGCAATAACATTCCTGTTGTTTTTTTTTACTGCGGTCCCTAACTTAGCAAAGCGTTTAGGGATGCACACTGTATTCCTGAGAAATAGCCTACTTTGACAATAAATCCAGAAACTACCAAACTACTAAACAATAAGTTATGCAGCTTAAACATAAAAAATATATAAGTTAATGTTTCGGCTAGCAGTGTCCCCCACATGTTCTATCGACAGCTGAATTTGCATTTCATGAAATTTGTCTCCCGGGCAGGTGAACTCATGCAACCTCTCATTTTCAAAGCAAAATTTACTGCCTGAAATGAGTCAGACTAATTATTAGAATTTGTCTCCTCTGGCACACGAGGTTCATTGGGGGGAAAGTAAACATTGATAGCCTTTGCAAGTTGTGTGAAACCCTTCTATTTGCACAATATCTCCATGACACATCTCTTTTCATCTTAAATCCAGCATAATGCTGGATCTAATCTAACTTGTGTGAGATTGAATGAATGCTGGCAGCATTCATTCACTCTCACACAAGTTCTCCCGCCTTCTTCTTCTTCTTCTTCACAATTCATCTTCGAAAACCTAATGAGCAAGACAAGACAGGAACATGGAACACAGGCAAACAAGACGATGATGACAGTTACCTAATTTTCTCATTTGAGCCTGTGATGGCTTGTTTTCAAATGAGGAATTGCATTTACAATAGCCCTGATGAGGTTTCTTTGTATGCTTGGCCAGTAGTCACCAGCCAGGCACCGCCACAAATCTTCATTTAGAGGATTAGCCAGCAGGGAGATAGCTTATGTTCTTTTGCTTTCATCAATTGCCCAAGATCCAGCGCTCACGGCCCAAGATTCTCCCTTTTCCTTCTTCCCGCCCTTACACCAGCTGCACAATCATATTCACATGTACTGTACATTTATATAAATACAGTACATGTGTCTTGTCGTTTCTGCCTCTCCTCTTCAGATCTCATCCCACATATGCACAGAGACATGCACGTAATGCTCACACGTCCTGTCAGTGTGTCCCTTTGGTGAGCATCAGCTGCCCGTTTGGCACGCCTACTCAAGACACAACAAATTAAGGTCACAGCGAGGATGGCCAAGCCTGCAAAGGACTACACGAGCTGCTACAGTATATGTGTGTAAGTGTATGAATATTTTTTTTTCAACTTCTCTGACCTCTAAAAACTGGCCTGACTCGAGCGAGTTGTCATCAAATGGCTCCTGTCCCATTCAGAAGAAAACTGACCCCCCAGCGCACCATTTGTTCGGTTTTTGTATTCCTTTTCAGATCATTAGGACGTGGCACACTCTCCAAATATTTTGGAGTCACAAGCTTTGTAAGCTTGTAAAGATATGCCCTTTAAGTTAATACAAGCAAACACAAAACTAATCTTGTATGGCTTCATCTAAATCAGCATCTAAAGGATGAACAAAGTGTGTCAGGGTTTTTTGTTTTGGGGTAGATTTTTATTTGTTTGTTTCTGTGTGTGTGATTCCACCGCTTAACTGCACAAGCGATAGCACACGACAGCTCTGTTGCTGTGTTTGGGATGCTCATGATAATGAGTTTAGAGGAAAGACAAAGCGAGGCAACTTTACTTATATAGCACAATTCATACACAAAACTTTTTGTGCTTCACAAAGAAAAAAGCATGGCACCTAAAAGTTTTTACAAAAGAACAGCTAAATACATTCGCAGAGCAAAGTGGACAAACTACTGAAAGAACGACAACATTTAAACACCGCTGTAGTCCAGTTAGCAAGCCGGTTGTTTGGGTCATGTGCATGCTAATCACACAGTTGATGATAAACCAATTAAAAAGGAATGTAATGTTAAATTGCTAGCGAGCGTGTTTTCATCATACTGGAACTAAAACTACTTCCTGCTTCCATGTCTAAGAATCATGGGAAATGTAGTCCTACTAGCCTAATGCTGCTGTTGCCTGTCAGACACAACGCAAGCTGAGTTTTTCCTGGCGGCATATTTCCAATGTTACAATGAGGTAAACGGCAGAGATTCCAATAGCTGCCCGGACAGAGAAAAACATGTTGGATAGTGTGTTGAGGACTTATTTTCAACTGTTAAACTGTCAACCAAGATAGATTTAGCATTAGCTAAAGTAATAACACAATCAGATCAACCAATGATGACATTTATTTATTCCTGGTTAAAAAAATCTCATCTATTTGATTTTCAGCAAAATTGTAGTGTCCCGTTTTTTGCATTCTGAAAATCTGGTCACCCTAGATGTGTAGTTAGCTAGCTAGCCCATGCCTACACCTATATAAAAATATTTGTTCCTTTGGATAATCTGCTGGTGTGTAACCATCTGGATTTAAAATTTAAAATAAAGAGAGAATTTTTCAAATAATGCGTGATCACCATCTTGAAACCTGGTGGCAAGATTGAAATATGCCCCTTTATTGTCCTAAATGCATACAGTATCCATCCATTCATTTACTACCACTTATCCGGAGTCAGGTCGCAGGGGCAGCAGCTTTAGGAGGGAAGCCCAGAATTCCCTGTCCCCAGACACTTCAACCCGCTCCTCCGACAGGATCCCAAGGCGTTCCCAGGCTAGCCGAGGCCAGCGTGTCCTGGGTCGTCCCTGGGGCCTCCCGCCGGTGGGACATGCCCAGAACACCTCTCCAGGGAGGCGTCCAGTATGTATCCGAACCAGATGCCCGAGCCACCTCAACTGGCTCCTCTCCACGCGGAGGAGCAGCGGCTCGACCCTGAGTCCCTCCCGTATGACCGAGCTTTTCACCCTATCTCTAAGGGAGAGCCCGGACACCCTACGGAGGAAACTCATTTCGACCGCTTGTATCGGGGATCTTGTTCGTGACCATAGGTGAGGGTAGGCACGTAGACCGTAGATCGACCGGTAAATCAAGAGCTCGCCTTTTGGCTCAGCTCTTTCTTCACCACCACAGACCGATACACAGCCTGCATCACTGCAGATGCTGCACCGATCCGCCTGTCGATCTCCCGCTCCTTCCTGCCCTCACTTGTGAACGAGACCCTAAGATACTTGAACTCCTCCACTTGGGGTAGGATCTCCCCCCCCCGACCCGGAGAGAGCACGCCACCCTTTTCCGACTAAGGACCTTCCCACCGGTGGTGAGGGGGGACCCACGTTGCCTCTTCGGACATAGAAGCAGGCCAGACCATGAGGCGCTCGCCAACGAGCCCCATCTGCAGGCCTGGCTCCAGAGGGGGGCCCCGGTGACCCGTGCCCGAGCAAAGGAAACGTCTGTCCACATATTGTGTTCATCTTAAGGGGTCTTTGAGCCGTGCTTTGTCTGGCCCCTCACCTAGGACCTGTTTGCCATGGAGCCCCAGACAACATAGCTCCTAAGATCATTGGGACACACAAACTCCTCCCCCACGATAAGGTGCCGGCTCACGGAGGAGCCATGCATACAGTATGTGGCTCTTGTTTTTTTCTTCTTGCCCTTTTCCCTCTCTGAATTATCAATGGATGTAAGGATAAAACGCCATCAGCCATTTTGCCATGTTGTGTGTGGTTCAATACAATAATATAGGTGACTATACAAGACCGATAAGAAGCGTTTAAGACATTTTTTGTTTTTTGCGGCAAGCTTGTTGATGTGTTGTCCAGTTTTGTGAGTGGGTGGCTGGCTTTATTAGCGTTCAATTCAAATGTTCAATTGCGTGTTGAATTATTGATCTTCTACAAAAATATTTTAACAAAATAAACACAAAGTAGTATGGCGTCCAGAAGTTCCAGGGTTGTCCTTCCCAACGCAACCCAGAGACCTCGTCTGAAGGGCAGTATCATATTCTGCCTGAGTGTGCGCCTGTGTAATCCATAGCTGCAGGGAGGGTGACCTTCAAGGCAGGGAGGCAAGCAGGCAGGCAGGCAGGCTGCGACATGAGCTGGGCAGGCAAAAGGATGCTGGAGATGAAATATGCCACATTATTTTTGATAATTACAGTCTACATAATTACATCAATGAGGTGGTCTTTTTTTTTTCCCATTGCTGAGTGGCAGAAATATTTTTCCTAGATTTCAATTAATAAATCACAATAGATGAAACTCGTGCAATAAAATATTACACAATACAAATACATCAATCATCTATGTAATTCGTTCTTAACACTTGCGAAAAAAGAAAAACAAAAAAAAACATTGCTGTAGTGCCCTGAGGGCTGAGTAAAGGTGAATCCAGTGGCAAGGAATGTTATTGGCAGCGATGTGAGGGCAATGATGCAGCCAAATAAACTCCTGCTCATGAATGATGCATGTCCCTATCGGCCCCCATGGTGAGAGGGAGTCGGACAGCTGGGTTGCTGCGTGCGCATGGTGCAGAACAAGGTGTGACTTTTTATGGCTCCCGCCGACATCACACCTCAACTGAAAATCTGAAGCATGGACACTGATCTCTTGGGTGGAGACTCCATATATCCCCAACGCTTTACGGCTCCTTGTCTTTTATTCCTTTCTTCAATTCTCTTCATGCCCTTGCATTGTCATCCTTTGACTCCACCTCCCTCCCCCACTCCCCTCAAGCTCCTCTATTTTTGTCAGCGACAATCACTGTATTTTCCATCTCACTGCCCCGCACTGCCGCAGTCTGAGACTCACATCATAGCAGAGTTGAAGGAGAAAGAACGCACGGGGAGTGGGCGTGTGGGTGTGCGCAACACGGAGGAAAGGCTACATGATGGTTTGTTGTCGCTGTCACATCTGTCGGCTCCTTGGACATCTGCGGAGCGAGGAGATGAACACGCACTCCGTGACATTCCATCACATGTCAGCAGGCCTTACATGCGAACATACATAATGCGTGGTCAATCATAGCTTTTGAGCGGAGCTATGGCAGATTATACTGTATAATCTACGCTAAAGAAAATAAGCTATAGTGAGATAATGGTAACCTTGTGCCAATGAGAGCCCCTTGAAGAACTATAGACACATTTTAAACTTGAATAGTCTGACCTTTGAGTGGATCTCTGTAATTCATAATTCATGAATTCATGCCATGTTCGCAACTCAAATCATTCTTATCTCAAATGAGCTGTCACGCGCAGACACACGGTCGTGGGCGCAAGCGAGTCTTCAATTTCCCACGTCACATGTGCGACCGACTACGTCATCGGCACTGGTAGATCTTGCAGATCTTGTGCGCTTCAACCGCCCTGATTTGAACGAGAATGAAGGGAGCCACTTCGACTGGCCAGGAGTCAAAAAGTACACTTCTATCTGCGCTAGTCAAGCAAAATATAAATCGTTTTCAGCTAAATAAAGTGACCCAATAATACTGAAATATGTTTTGTTTTCTAGGCTGCTACAACCACATCACATTTGTTTGTTCTTTGACATCAGAAAAATACAGAAAACATTTTTTTTTTGGGCACATCATCATTTTCCCTGTCCTTTCACATGCACACAAAATGTGAATGTCATGTGAATTGCATCTCAAGACTCTGCCGTGTCCTGTTTGCTGAATCTAAAACGCATCAGAGGGTTGTACCGCATTTCAGCAGAACAATTTCTGGTAAACTACATTTTCTTATGGCTTGTAGTATTATCTGTGATAAGGGGGATAATGCAGTTGGTGGGTTAAAGCTATGTGCACAATCTGTGCCGTGAGCACCAACACAACCATTGTTACAAAGTCAATACTTGTGCAATAGGCTGTTTTATAAATGTGCATTTCATTTTCAAATCAATACTGAATAACAATTTACTGTAGTTGTAGACAGTGGAAACATACTGTAAATAATCTCACATTTTTGCTGTACTGAGTGTGTGAATGTGTGCACCAATATTTTGTGATATTGTTTGATATTTTGTGATATTTTGTGATATTTTGTGATATTTTTTGATATTTTTTGATATTTTTTGATATTTTTTGATATTTTTTGATATTTTTTGATATTTTTTGATATTTTGTGGAAAAGGAAGCTGCTCTTGTGTGGTAAATAGGCCTATCTTTCATTGTCACGCATGCGGCTCAGGATTGAAAATGTGCTAGCTCTGCACATCACGCGCGCGCACACCTACACACTCACACTCGCACACGCATGCACGCACGCAAACGCACACGCACACACTACTGCGCTCAGTGGGCTGTCCTACACAAAGATGACAAAATTGCGGGACTACAAGCATGTCACTATGGCCCAAAAGAGAACAGAGAGCATCAAGAAAGACACAGACAGAGAGTAAGGGGAAGTAGAACTGGCCCATTTTGGATGTATTGCATGTGTATAACCATCTTTTCTACCATCATGTTGTTGATTCAATTAACATTTACTGCAGGGAAGACAGCCAATAGGTGGCAGAGGGAGAAAAAGCAGAGTAAGCAAGGACATTGCAGTTTTAGGTGAGGAAGAGGAGATAGTCCCACTTGTGCTATATGTGAATAAAAGTAGGTACACTTCTGAGAGGGAACAAATAGTTCACCCAGAATGTTGATTGTACAACTTAGATTTTGTAACATTGCGCTAAATTTGTGGGAAGAGTTTGGGTCCAAGCATATCCATGAAGCAGTGCTTCACAATCATTTTTTTAGTACGCCCAACCCCCCAGGAGGATGAAAATATTTTGTGCACTCCATCCGCAAATCTCCCCTGCGTCTGTAAATAGTATTAGTCTACAAAATTGCTGTAAGTAAGCCTCTGCAGAGGAGCTAATACTCCTTGTGCACTCTCTGACTATGACAACACCACTGCCCACTACCGTAGTGGATGTGTAATTACACTTTATTCTAGTACAGGAAAAAAAAAGCTCCCCGGGGTCACATGCGGTGCCCTTGGTATCACACCTAGCCCCGCTAGGGGGCTCGCCCTCCTGTTTGGGAAGGATTGCTATAAAGGCATGCTAGGATGACTTTACTGTAGAAGAAATTAAAGATCTAATATCCACTTGTTGGTCATACAAAAAGTATCTACGAGGAACTAAAACTGTCCAGCATTCCTTTTAATCAGTCGGCACATATGACTACTCGTCTCACTTGTCCCGCCTACTTGTGTGTTCAAGCACATATTGCCTGGCAAATAATGTTATTGATAACTTGGGCAAAACACATCTTCTGGAAGATATCAAAGCGTATGAGGACATTTTAATTTTTTTTATTTTTTAAGCAGCTGACCTTTTATTTAATCTATAACACTATGGCAATTTATAGTTAATGTTTGATTTTCTGGAAAGTAGGCCACTAATATCATTAACATTTGCAATCTATTGTTATAGTAATGGCCAATGATATATTAAAGTTAAATGTTGCACTAAATTAAATTAACAACACAACAATGTCTTAGAAACAAAACATGTAAATAGGCAGCACGGCAGCTGACTGGTTCGCACGTCTGCCTCCCAGTGCAGAGGACGTGAGATCGAGTCCGGGCTTCGGCCTTCCTGGGTGGAGTTTGCATGTTCTCCCCGTGCCTGTATGGGTTTTCTCCAGGCACTCCGGTTTCCTCCCACATTCCAAAGACACGCATGGTAGGTTAATCAAACACTCTAAATTGTCCCTAAGTGTGATTGTGAGTGTGAATGGTTGTTCGTCTGTGTGTGCCCTGGAATGGCTGGCAACCAGTTCAGGGTGTACCCCGCCTACTGCCCGAAGCCAGTTGGGATAGGCTCCAGCACCCTGCGACCCTAGTGAGGAATAAGCGGTTAAGAAAATGGATGGATAGAAAACATGTAAATATTGTAAAAGGCGATTGTCACTGCTTCACTTCACTAATTTAAATAATTCCTGAAATGGATACTGGATATTCTACCAAAGTTTCACCAAAGCTCCTGAAGCCTCAGGTGTCACAGATTATTTAATAATTTCATACTGACAGTTCCAATGAGAAAAATTTCCCCTGAAAATTGCAGGCTCCTCTTTTAAAAAGTTTGTGTCTTGAAATTGCATCCCGCCCGTAACAAACCATCATAGTATATATATTTATATTTCAGAACGTATAGCTCTATCAAGGCCTGTATTTTTGTGCTGCAATGAAGTACGGCTAAGCGAACACCTCCAAATAAACAGGGCTTCTTCGACAAAACACTGCTTTCATAAATGTCAAAAGAATAAGCTTCAAACCTATTCAAAGTGATTATTCCCAGCAACCTATAGAGCTTTGAAACCACACAGATATACAGAAACGTGGCTAATTTTCTTCCCCTCCTCTCTGAATCCCTTTTTAAATCCTAATCCCCTCTCTACCTTTTTCCAACTCCCTCTCTTCTTGCTCGCTCCACGTGGCTCTCATCCGGGCCAGGATTGGCTCCAGTGTGAGACACAATTACAGAGATGATGGCCACTGTCAGTCAGCAGCTCACAGATGAAGCCGGGCCTCTTTAACATGCTAATAGAATGCCAGATTCAATCAAGGCTTTGTATGGCAGCGGGGAGCGACGCGCTGCTCATTATGAACGAAATCATAATAACAATGAGGCTGTGCGGCGGTGGCATGCGGCACCTAAGTAGCCACAGCGCTGGACTTATTCTATGCACAACCTCATTTCCCTTCTTTTCTTCTTCTGGTCCTCGGGATGGTGACATGGGGTTGAGGAGCAGCAAGACTAATTTATTGACCAATTTTCTTGCATGGGTTTTAATTATTGAAGTCAAAACTATTGTGTATTTGTATACAATTGTAGGATGACATGAGCACACTCAGGTCCCATTAATATATTCCACTCTTGTTTGTAAATACTTCAGCAGCAGCAGTCTAAGTGCATTCAAATGTTGGGGATTCTGTATTTCCTCTCTGTGAGAAATGTTCAAATCTGCTTACTTACAAGTGAGAGGAAAAGACACACAAAAAAATATGAAATTGGAAACATTTAGAAAGCCAAAGACAAGACAAGTACTTTGCAAATAATGAGGGATTGAAAACACAAATGAAAGGAGACAGGTCAAATTCAACCTGATGGCTGGTCTAAGAAGTGCGCCTATTTCTCCTAGAGGTCAAATAGTATATGCAAATAGGCCTACATGAACCGGCAGTTATCATCTGCTTCATGCTTGACATGTCTTGTATAATCCATCTAATCTATGTTCTGTGTCTGCAATGAAGCATTCGTGTCAGGTGTGATGCTAGATCTATCCAAAGTTACTATTGATTACAAATATGACAATATTTGTATGGGCTGAATTATGATGCTCATTATGAGTATGGGGATTCGCATCATTTGATTTTACAGTACTATCATGCGTTTTGGTCCACTGCATGGTGCTTACTTGGTTCTTCACGGCTCCACAGTTGTGCCTTGAGAGATAAATGTCTTAAATTATTTTGTATGCAAATGCTTTTAAATGTTTTTTTTGTTTTTTTTACTATGTGAAGCACCTTTTGTATTAAAAGTTCCATATAAATAAAGCCGAGACACAGAAAGATATGAGTAAACATAAAATAAACTTAAAGACTAAATAAAATCAGTTTAGTATAATGCTAACAAACAATGCAAAACGCCATAGATGGGCTAACTAATGGACTTGGTGTTTGAACACATTACGTACATGAAGACATGTACGTATATCCTTTCCTATTTTTGTCCCAAACCTCAAGATATATTTTTTTTCTCTGATCACATTCAAAGTCACATTTAACAAGCAGATTGTGCCACATTCAGCATCATCATCATCATCATCATCATCATCATCATCATCATCATCATCATCATCATCATCATCATCATCATCATCATCATCATCATCATCATCATCATCATCATCATCATCATCATCATCATCATCATCATCATCATCAATGCTCATTAACAAACTGCTTTGAAAATCTGCAGCATGCTTTTCATCCACGGTCTACTTTGTTAGAAACGCTTACCACTGGGATGTGATTGGTGCTTGTTCATTTTTGGTTTTATCATCACTTATTAACAACATTTAGTGTGATCTCATGCACAGTTGCGCTGCAGGACTGAGATTTATTCCAGCCAGAAACAACCACAGCTCGTCGAATGATGCATTCCCTGCTCTCATGGGAAAAATATGCTAAGTGGGGGTGTGCAGAAGATATCTGAAGTGAACATTCGCCAACTTTTGCTTTGATAAAGCGGACGACAAAATGGAAAGAGTGGCTTCAAGAAAGATACAATTTACAATTTGAAATCAATATTTTAGCATTGACTTTTCAAACGTACAACTCACACTCTAAAAACAGTTGGGTCAAAAGTAACCCAATTATGGATCAACAATGGAACGATCCACTTTATGGGTCAATTTGACCCATATTTCTGTTTTTTTATACAAAATGACCCAATTTTTTTGACCCAAGTAAAGGATCTGACCAATATTTACGAGTTGCTTTACACTAACAAACCCATTTCTTGACTCAAAGTTGGGTCAAATTGACCCAAGTAGAGGATCGGTCCATTTTTGACCCAAAGTTGGGTTATTTTCACACACACCTGCTTAGCTACCTGCTGTTCGCCATGGATGGATGCTGATTTGAACAGAAGTGTCATTTGTGGTGCCTGCAATGACAAGTGACATTACAGTGGATACCCCCCCACCCCCCCCACCCCCCTCCCCCTTCGGCTTGGGCTCCGTTCCCTCAGGGATGCGCAGTGAGCTTTATGTTAGAGCACATGCTTGTTTGTTAGGCTACTCTATATTCATAGACAATACAAATCCAGTCCCCTCCCCCCCACTCGATTAGGCTGATAGCATATTGCCCTCGAACCTCCTTGGAGGATGAAGGTCAATGAAATGGACTGGCAAAGACTGGGCATCATCAGCATGTTGTTGTTAGTGCTGGTCAAAGAGCACAGGTGTGCGCTTTTAAATGCCGTCATCACCCGCATTGCACCAGCCCACCCTTGTCCCGTCCTTTCCTTTAGGGCTGGGGGTCTAATCTAGGAGAGAATCTGTTGCCTTTGTGGCCGTCCACCAAAGCGCATTTGGGCTGGTCCAGCTGATCGAATTCCACACCTGAGGGCGCAGGTTCCTGGGAATAAAGTTGCCTGCTATTGTTCCGGCAGGGTGTGTGACCACAAGAGAAGCATTTTGTGGTGACTGTGGGAGCTACGTGATGGAAAACAAAGAACAATAGAGGGCAGGTGGCAGGAAGATGGGGCCGCTTTTGTGTCACCTTGTTCTCCCCCTGAGTCCACTCCCCCATTTTCTTCCCCCATCCAAGTCATCAAGTCTAATCCCCTCGCAGCGCACTGGATCACTGTCCTGCAGCAGACGCAACAAAGCAATGCTCCCCTTCTTCTTGAACCGAATTCCAGCAGTTCATCCATCATTGTCTCATGTGTTGCCTTCAGTCCGTGACATTCAAGCATGTCTTTAAGATACCTCTGTCATCCTGTTACAAACCTGTCTGGCCCCCAGCCAATGGATAATCATTTACCTGTGCAGGAACATATATATATATATATGCATACTGTGTATGTTTATAGTAATCGTTTGTTATTTAAAATTAATTTTACAAATACAGTATACCGTTATAACCTATATTTTGTATTCTCTATGTAAGTGGAGGAAGACTAGCATAAATTTCATTGCTCAGGATGGTTAGACTTAGATTAAGGTTGTGTTTTTACTGCGCAAAGGACAAATAAACTTACTTCAATTCCGAATCATAAATGTCATCCGTTTAACTATTTATGTACTTTTGTATTACTCAACATATCATCATCGCTCATCTACAATAATATTATATACACAAGATCTCTTAATGTGAAGAATTCCTACTCTGAGAAGTCTTATACATTTTTTGTAAGAATGCTATTTTTAACCGATACCGGTAAACCAATAATTTAGAAAGTGCAGATGTCGATAACCAATAAGTAAGCCTGTAATTGTTTGCAAAATGAACTTGAATTCAAATATACTTTGGAGTCCTACTATAAGTCTAACATGTACAAATACATCAAAACATTGTGTAAAGCACCATGAAACTGAATTTGATTGATCTCCCTAATTCAAAGACAACCAGTAACTCATTTTGAGTTTGCAATGTATTTGTACGTTGGACCTATAGTAGGACTCGAAAGTACATTTGTATTCAAGTTAATTTTGCAAACAAATATCGGCTTACTTATCGGTTATCGACATCGGCACTTTCTAAATTATTGGTTTATCTCCATTGGTTGAAAATAGCATTTATCGTGCATCCCTAGTTTATCCGTATGATGTCAAATTGGTCGATAATTGCCGATAATTATCGTGCATCCCTAATTTTTTGTATAATCAACTACTACCAATATGCAACTAGCATATTCAACAATTAAGTGTAGGCATCTTCTGAGGTCGAATTATTAATAAAAGTTGGGAAATGTGAAGTGCTGTGATTGTAAGAGATGGTCGTGCCGCTGTAACTGGATGTGGCCGAACGGTTGCGTTGATATTTTCGGGTCTCAAAGACTGTAAAGTAAAACCGATTCCTTCATGCATATTCATATTTAATGGCTCTTTGAAACAATTTAATGGTGACATTTGGAATGGTAATCCCTCTCTGACAGTATCAATAATGAAAAATACACTGTGCTGGTTTACTTAATAATGTATCCAGAGAGTTTTTTTGTTTGAAAGATTAATCTGAGAGGGTACCCTAAGGAGGGTCAACAAACAAGAGTGCATTCATGTTCTACTTTTACTGTATTGTTGTTGTGATAAGCAGTGCAGCATTAGCAATGTAGCCTATTTGTTCACTTTACAATTAGCCTGTGCTACACATGAAACACGGTGAATTCTATGTCCCCGTCATCACTGGCCGTCCTCTCCCATTAGCCCTGGCAGCTATTTGTCTGTCATTCCTGACCTCAAACCAGCACAAACACTCTCTGTCACCAACCACATAAACGCAGCAACACCAGAGCCCAGCCTTTTTGCACGACAAAATGATTTTATGCCAGGTCTGCGGTTCAGCCTTGATTACATGTTGTGTTTTTATCGCGCTTGGAGATAAATATCATGAGGGAATGCAATGGGACTGAGCCAATTCCAGCATATTTTCATTAAGTATATAAATCCTGTGCTGAGTGGGTGAGCGCGTGTTGTGACATGCGGCCCAGATACAACTTCTCACCTGAAACCCCTGAGACACATGCTTTTATGCATCCACCTTCACTGTGCTTGGTCATCAACTGACTTGTTATTACAAAGTTAAGGAAAAATGAATATTATCAACCAATCAAGATCTTTCGCATTTGCCATCCACCAGATCTGTGTACATGTACGTGCATGTCGACATGCGAGCGTGTGTGCCTGTGTTAGTGAGAGGTGCCCCCTCCCACACACACACGCAATCCCTCAAGCCACAAGTACAAAAGCCGAGCACTTCCAAAGTCTCACTTGCTGCCAGCCCAGGAGCCAGCAAGAGATTTATCTCAGGGATTAAGCGGTGTGCATCTGTGACTCACGTGCATTGGCCTTAGCGTGCGTGTGTGCGTGTGTGTGTGTGTCTGGTCTTGTTTTTCATACATAGTGGTGCCAACATTCTGGGATTTCATAAAGTTGTGGGGCCCACCCGTCCATGTGGCCCCACAAGTTTAGACCTCTTTTTGAGGGTCAAGACTTGGTTTTTAGAGTTTAGGTTTGAATTGGGTTATGGTTGAGGTTAGGGTAAGCAATCATTTTTGATGGTTGGGGTTAGGGGAAGGGGATAGGAAATGCATTATGATGATAAAATTGCGCCACAAAGATAGTAAAACAAACATGTGTGTGTGTGCGGGTTTATATCACATCATCGGAACCATTTTCAGTTTTTTTTTACTATCATTGTGGGGACCACGTGTCCTTGTGGGGACATTTTGGTGGTCCCCATGAGTCCAAACCTCTTTTTGAAGGTCAAAACTTGGTTTTAGAGTTTAGCTTTGAATTGGGTTATGGTTGAGGTTAGGGGAAGGGTCTAGGAAATGGATTATGTCAATGAGATGTCCCCACTAGACATGTAAACCCAACTGTGTGTGTGTGTGTGTGTGTGTGTGTGTTCAAGACATTGTGGTTTGGTGAGGTGAGAAAGGTCACAGGCAGTCATTCCATTATTTTTACATCATTTCTTAGCTTCACTCTCTCTTCATCGGTTGTTAGAAAACTCCTGCATGTCTTGTAAAGTAACAGACGGGCAATTAAACCCCCCCATGCCTTGATTCAGCGACTCGGGGGAGATCAAAGTGGGATCTTCCTGGTGGCTTTTGGGGGAGCTTGCTACTGTCATATTAATCCAACCGGTATGTTATTACTACTGTTGCATCAGCCCTTTCATTACACATACCCCATAAATTCAAGGTTTAACCTGGCTTAAAATTAAATAATTTCCCTATGTTTTGTGGGTTCCCATTTTGGAAGAAAAGCTGTGATCTGAGAAGGGAATGTTTAGGTGTTTCTTTTCACAACCCAAAAATGACCTTTAAGATTTTTACTGCAGTCTGCACTTTATTTAATAACGCAGTGGCGTTAGTAGCCTTATTGTTGTGCAAATTGGTCGTTTGGGAATGATCTAAAAGGACCTGTGATGACAGAGGGACATTTAAGACACACTTCATAACTGTGTGCTCTTCTCCAATGTGCGCTGTACATTGTTTCACAGTAACTAAGCCCCTGTGACCTTTCTGACACGCCCTGGCTGACACACACGCTGCCGCATTCACACATACCTTACATGCGACCTCTGATGGTATTTGTGCAAATGAAACATGTTTAAGCCTTCCGAGCATTCTCTGAATAATCCTCACATTAAAGTATATCAGCAGCAATCCCACGCAACACATTCAAATAGATCTTTATCACTCTATCAAAGCTATATTTTATTAGCTTTTACAGGGAACTTTAATTAGCGCACAGGATTAAAAAAAAAAAGACGGTACTGATACATCTCGAGTGCTTCCACACTATTTATTTATTTATTTATTCTAGTGATGATTTCAGCAACGATTTGAAGAACTCACGGGGACCCACAGAGAGCAGTACCCTCTAGTGGTCACTTCCAGCTATTAGCGAGGCAGGAATCTTTCTTGGCTTGAAGGAAAAAAGCTTCGCCCACACTCCAACGTAGTGAAGGAATACATTTAAGTTTGACTTGATAAAAGCTGACACCTCAGAATGGATCTGAGGGACAAACGCAGTAGCTGCAGCAGGTCATCATTACTCCATTCGATGCCATCTTTTTTAACTGGAGCGAGTCCAAGCCGAGATGGTTTTCAGTTTTCACGTTATCTAGGCATGCAATAATTAATATTTTGGACGATATCTGACAAGGGCAGCCTGCTCGACGTCATACTGATTTGCAATTTGAGATTTGAAAAATGAAGCCGTGGGATTGCTTTACGGAATTATTTGCGTCATCTTCGAAGTGGGTCTAAATCCAAAAAGACATGTAAGTAATAGGAATGGCTTTTTCTTGACTCGCTCATCCTCTATCATCTTGACTGCGCTGCTGCAACTCTGTGCATGAGCTGAATTTTTGTCTGCTGCCTCCAGTGCATCTAAAACAGTGCATTACTGTCTGTAATGGCATCCATGCTCACGTGACAGGCAGCCGTGTGACCTGCCGGGCCTGGGATTTGATAGCCAATCGCAATAGCACGGGGCCACACTTGTTCCTTTTTTCCGTCTCATGCAATATGTCTGAAAACTACCATTGCTGAAATAAATTGGCTATTTTCTGTCGACCAGAGCGCAGGTGTGTACACACCGGGTGCATCAAGGGGGAGGTGATACGAACCCTGGTGGTTTAAACTTAACTCACGACACAAAAGGCAGCAAGTTGGCACATAGTGATCAATTCTTTAAAAAAAGAAGCTTCAAGCTGTTTGATTTTACTTCCAGTTGAAGCTTACTGTCAAATTAATTATTATAAAAAAATAATTAGATATATATTTAACTAAAACACATCTGCTTAGCTTAATGCTAGCAAACATTCCAAAACGCTATAGACGATTTAACAAATCACGTCTATGTGTTATAACATTTGAACACAAACGATGCATCTAGTCATACAACATAATGACACTCTGAGGCATATATTCTTTATCCTCTGCAAAAAAAAAGTGATATTAGGGCAGTTTACTAAGGAGTTGGGACTTTCTCCATATATATTCTTATGTCTGTATTATATTGCCCTCGGGTGGCAAAGGTGGAAAGTGTTATTTCCTAAAAATAAAAACAAGTTATCAAGATTTTTTTGGGAAGGGGTGGTGCATGTATGGATAACTGGCATTTCCAATCATTTCATTAGAGAAAGATGTTTTATTATTATTATTATTGTTTTATTATCTTAGCGCACCTTGGTATAATAATAGATCATTTATTTGGAAGAAATACAGGGCACCTAATGCTCAAGGTGTTCCCAAAGCAACTGCTTTATATCTTTTAACTGACTCCCACTAATGTATGCATTGTGTAGGGGCAGCTTTTCGTTGGATCCAAAAGCCAGCAGAAATTTCCAGTTGATACCATAAATGATGCATGCTTCACGGTTCATCACTAAAGCTGCTACTTGGCAAAGAACTTGAACAAAGACCAAAATTATATTTATTTGCCTCCCTTTTATCATGCAAATCCGAGGTGGGGGATGTTGTCAAATCTCATCGGCCTTTCTGTCGTCAATATGCCAGCATCAAACGTTGTGTCGACCTTCTCGCACCTTCTCGCACCGTGAGGAGGACAGGTGCCTGCTTCTTGGCCCTGCACAAAGACAACCTGGCACCTCTTTCTTTTCAGCAAATGTGTGTCTGCATGCCTACTTGCCTTGTGCCCATTGACCCCCCCCCCCCCCCCCCCCGAATGCACCCAGAACCCTGTGGGGAAGCAAGCAGGCTGTGCGACACAACCTGAAAGGCCTGTTAGCTCATCTCGAGATGGGGGAAAAAACTCTCTTGGCCTATATTAGCAGTTGTGCAATAAAAACACACACACACACACAAAAACGTGAAAAAAATTAACTCCAATTTGATTTGCCCAAGATTCTTCTGCATAAGCGCCTCTCTCTAACTGCTACTATATCAAGCTGGCGTTCTATTTTGAGGCGCATAAATAGGAAGCACACCATTACGAAGTTATTTTCATCCAAATAATTCAACAATGGAAAATTAGTGCGTACGTATGTATATACTACAGCAAGGCCTATTGAGACAGGCTGGCAAATCATTCCAAATGGGAAACTAATTTGCTTTCCCTTATATCTCGCTCTTACACCTCCTCTCTAATTTGAGCCCTTATTGCTTGCCTCCATATTGATGCACTCTATACTGCACCATGCAGCAGCCTCCTCTTCAGAAAAAAATAATCCTTGATTGAAGTACTGTAACTTTCATTCATCATTGGCAACTACATCTTCAGTTTAGCTGTGAAGAAATTAGTAACTGAGATTCTGTTTTCAAATGTTAAGCATTGTTAAATCGAAAGTCTACAATGTCTTAAATTCATTGCAAAAAAAAAACCCAGTGGCTTATATTTACACTTTTTAAGACACATCAGAGGTCACACAAGCCAACTAATGCATGCGCCATGCAGCTATTTTTATATGATTAATTAACTTTTAGGAGGTCCCTAAAGAGATTGGAATGAATGAATGAATGAATGAAATTACACAGTTGGAAAACAGCAGGCCCACGGTTTGATCTATGTTTTTACATTTATATGAAATTCTGCAAAAATCATAATTATATGGTGGTACAATAAAAAATTAAATTTTTATTGATCAGACATCTACGTATTTAAAAAAGAATGTTCATTTTCCAAGGCTGTCCACTCTTGGTTTAACAGCACAAAGAATAAATAGTCTGCTCTACAGTACGATGCTGTTTTGAGACTCTGTGTTTCTCCCCCGCCAAAACACACACAAAAAATAGCACTAAAATATTATTTGTTGGATTTTATAGGCAATGTTAGGTAAGGCTAAAATTCACACATTGACAATGAAACTTTAATTAGCTGGATGTTGGCCAGCCAGAGTACTGATACCGACTGTTGGCGTCTTGATACCGTACTGTGTTGTGGAAGATAACAATTGTATATATTGATATACAGTGGTGCCTTGAGATACAAATTTTGTATTTAGTTTGTTCTGTGTCCATGCTCTCAACTCAAAACACTTCCCCTGATGAAATAAATGGAAAAGCAATAAACAAACAAAAAAACAAAAAAAAATATTTTTAATCATTAAAAACAGACCTCTGTTGTACTTTATAAAAACAAACAGTCACGGCATAATGAAATGCAATTTAAAGAACCATTGTGCTTCAATTCAATGGACATTCTCCTTCTGGTGTGTGTGTTTTGGCCACCTTGGGGGCATAATACAAGCTCACGGACATACAGTACAAGTAAAAGGAGATGGTCACAGATCCTCAGCAAGCTGTAATATTGGTCTTTCTTTATGGATGATAAAGAAAATATGCCTGTGAATAATGTTGTATTATTTATCTACGTGTTGATGCTTCACAGTCATGTTTGCACAAGGAGTCACAGACAGGAATGTAAGCTGTGTGAAAATAAAAACAGGGCCCTCGATTGTGTTATGATAAATGCAGGCAAGCAGCCAAATATTTGTTAAAACTGTTTATGGTGCAAGACCTGAGGAGGAGCTGCCATCATCAATCGCCGAGACCTCCCACTTCACAATAAATCGGAAAGTACTGAGTTTAAGTTTCATGAGATTTGCTGACATTTAGTATTTCCTTTTTCCAGAATATTTTAATGCTACCAATTTGTACTGACTACATTTTAAAATCAACACATTTGTTTTACATGTATCATATACTTGATATGATACATGTAAAACACATTTGTGCTTGCCATTGAGCCGATTAGATCAGGGACAGTTTGTAAAGCTTACTCACAGTATATTCAAGAAAAAAAAAAAACCTATACCTACATAGAGGTTACAATGGAAATATTTGTTTTAATTTTGATTTAATTTACTAATGTCCATTTCCCTAAACAGAGCACGTGAGTGTGTTCGTTTCTGTAGAAGTGTTGTTAATGTGGCCGTGTTTTTAGTGTTCAAAGTGCTTAAGTAGAGGTAATGATGCAGTCCTCACCACCTCAAGGCCGACAGATGCGCAGCAGAAGGCAATCTGTACTTGACAGCACTTTCGCTCAGTCTGACAAAGTCACTCTCTCTAATCCAAACTTTGTCGAGTGCATCAGTTAACATCATCCACGCAGAAGCCGCATTACTTCCTCTCATCCCATTTCAGCTGGCTTAAAGCTTGATGAAAATGCAGGGGTGTCGAAAAAGCCTCAAATTACATCTTGCGAGCGCAGAGGCAGGTAGATGAGAAATCTCTGAGGGCAAGAGGGAGAAAAGGCGTGCAAGAGCAAGAGTGAGAGAATATGTTGTAGCTCGGAGCAATCCCCAAAAGGAGAGCAGCAAAAGCTTTAAGTCATGGAGGGAATTTGAACGCCAGCGCAATCCGGCGGCGGATATTAAAAGGCTTAATCCGAGAGTTTGCTGACGCTGAGTTTTGCTGTGTGGGCCCCATCACTATCATCCTTGACAGAGGTTAAAGAGGAGACAAGACGGGAAGAGTAGAGATGGCGAGCACTGGGAGCCAAGTATTATGATGTTCGCTTTGCATGTAGTTTTAGGGAAATTAAACACTGGAGGGTTGCACAGGTGTGTTCATTTTAATTTCTTAATTTTACACTAAACCTACAAAGGCCACTAGACCTTCTTTTCACCATACCTGAGAGGTATTCAATGGCATCACTGGTTACAAAAAAATAGATAAAAACAAACATTTGACGTTGACCAAGGCAGAGGCATTTAAAATACAGTGACTAGTTACAATAATGGTTTTAGTCTTATTCTCTACAGCTGTAAGATGTTACATAAGGTGAATTGCTGATACTGGCCATCATTTACATTTTAACAGGTGCGTGTATTCAAAATAGTGGAAATTCAGAAATCATTAACGCTATCAGTGAGGGAATGGCTGATTATTTGACTTTTGTGTTGCTCAGATTAATGACACAGACATGCTCTTTTGACGCTGAATTAGAGCCTAGACAGTGACAAACCACCGATTTAGCAAAATATTTGATTAATTATTCAAAGGCAACCCAAGCCACATTTTATACATACCAGTGAGAAAATGTGTTCCACAAACACAAAGATGGATGTTTAGTTGAAATTCTGCCTTTTTATAGTCCGACTGGTTATTCTGTGCTACCCTGTGATTGGTCAGAGTTTCATCCGGGGATGTCATAATGTTTGTCAGCAACAGGGTAGGGTACAGAAAAGTGACTGACGACCAGTGTTGTGCTCGTTACTAAAAAAAAGTAACTAGTTACAGGTACTAGTTACTTCATTTTAAAAAGTAACTCAATTACTCTGACAATTACTTAAACAAAAAATAAATGTGTTACTAATTAAAAGTGACTCTTTAGTTACTTAAAAAAAAAAAAAGAACGTTCACTGTTCCTTTATAATCAACTAAAGTCAAGTAAAAAGCGTATTTCCACATTGAAAAAACTCATCTTGCGCTTGCGTTGACTCTCCATGACTGCCAAATCCGATACCCGCCCACCATGCGTCTTCTTCGTTAGTACGGCAGGGGCAATCCATTGTAAACAGGAAGTAGCACACAGCAGCCATCCATTCATAATTTGAATCTGAACCGCTTGTCCGCACGAGTGTCGCAAAATTAAATTATTAAATTAAATAATTTATTAAGTATCTGATTAACGCACTTTATTGTAACGGTAACTGATTTACTGTATTTAAAAAGTAATGCGTTAGAGTAATATTTATTGTAAAAAAAGTAACTAAGTTACAGTAATGCGTTACTAGTAACTAGTTACTGTTGACTACCATCGACCTAAAACTATAACAAAAATGTGTAGATTATTATTATTTTTTTGTTTTTAATTAATCTAGTGGAACTATGGGGCAAGTGGATACATGGTATGAATGTCATAAATGCTGTACAGACAAGATCACAAAAAAAGCATTTCAATTTGGAAAATAATTTGTTAAGGGGTGTTCTTTGGGCGCTTTTCAAAGATGTTCAAATGAAATGTTTCCACAATTCACAATTAACTAATACATATTGTACAGGCTGTTGATAAAGATGTCAACCATGTTGTCATTTCACTCTGTCACTCCGCTGGTTAGCGTTTCTCATTTGAAATCTGTCTCAAAGCGACACAAGTAAAGCTGTAGAATACATGAATCCAGTGATGTACTTTTGTAGGGAAGTAAATGTAAATGTTTTGAATATGATATCATTTCTGTGTGCAGGAGGTATAAATCGTGCCGGGGCAGCGATGCCAGCGTTCTTGCGGACCCCAACAATGATCCAGCCGCACCTGGACATGAAGCCCTTCCTGCAGTTCCCCATGGAGGCCCCTCCTCCTCCTCCTCCACCACCACACAGCATCAGCCTCTTCCACAACTTCAGCACGGTAAGAAGTGAAAGAGAAATTGAGACTACTTTGAATGACACCAAGTCATTGCCACAGTGTGGTGTTATTACTGGAAGGATTAAATGTACTGTGGAAACGTAATTGCATTGAAATTGACGCGCTGGTGTTACTGTTATTGCTTACAGAACGCTTTTTTTTATGGTCAGTGCTGTTGTATCACCACCCGTGTGTGTCTTTTAATTTACGAAATGGCTGCCTCACATCAACAATGTTGCATCTTTGTCTTTTTGTTAGTACAGTACATTAACCTTGCTCATAGGAGAATACATAGGAGCAAGAGCCAACCACATATATTGTTTGAAAACAAACTTACACATCATTACTATCGACAGTGGTATTTTGGGGTCGCTACGGTGACATTTAGGAGTTGTGCTCGTATGAGTCAAGGCTGATAAATGAACGGTAGCTCCAGAGCGTTGTACTTCAAATAGCACAGTTTGTTTGATTCTGTGTTTATTATGACAGGGTGGAACTTTCCTTCTCCCCTCGGGCCTTGAAAAGATGTTCATAATTCACAGCAGAGCGTGGCGGCATTCAACACTTCATCAATTCAGCATAATGTTGCTCCTCCAAACTGCATTTGAGAATGTCAACACTTTTCTCATCAATATGTTAAACCACTAAGCTTTGTTCTCCGTGGGGAATGTTGTCAGGCTATGCCTCTTGCCTGATAAGCATTCAACCAAACCATCACCACCTTGATTGTACAAGGCATAAAGAACGCTGTAACCTGTATGTAGCTGCAGTATTTAATTTTGACGAGTACGGTAGCTCCTGTTTGCTGACATGTACTCTTAAAGAGTGCCAATACTCTTACTGAGATGGTTAAAATGATTGGAGATTGTCTAAAAGTCACAAACTGTCCAAGTCATTCAGGCGTGGACGAATGGTTGTAGAATCAAGGTTGAAATTAATATAAAATGATTAGACTTTTTTTTTTAAATATCAGTACCTTTCTTTTTAAGACATATTTTTATCTATAACTTAAGATGCATTACTGTTTTTATTTTCTCATAATTGTGACTTTTAAATGTTTGCCTCTTCGTCACTTCACATCACTTTCAGCTCAATGTTGCTTGAGACAACAAGCTATTATGAGCAATATGTGTTACCTAACCCATTTTTAAATCCATTGTTATCCATCAATTGAGTCTTCAAAATCCCCTGTTCTCAATGTTATATGAACCTGCGGCCAGGAGAGGGGGCCACAGGAGAGGCAGGGAAACAAGTTTGACCTTGCAGCAAATAACACCTCCATGCAGTTCATTTAGATTCAGCTTTCATATCTCATTTTACAGCACTGTAATGGAAAAAGAGTGGCCCTGATAGTTTAGTGGTTCACTCGCCTGTCTTCCATCCATCAAGCGTCTGTCCAGTTCCTATTGATTGACAGTGTGAATATCAGTGCGAATGGTTGTTCTCTGTGTGTGCCTTGTGATTGACTGGTGGTGACCAGTCCAGCATGTCGTCGGCTTTCAGTTGGCTAAGACTTCCTGTGACGCTAAACAGGATATAGAGAAGGGATTGGTGGGGAGATGCATGGATGGATGAATGGATGGATGGATGGATGGATGGATGGAGGATCTGACCAACATTTATGAGTTGTTTTACACTAAAATGCAAATTTCTTGACTCAAAGTTGGGTTAAATTGACCCAAGTAGCGCATCTGTCCATTTGGGTTGTTTTTGACCCAACAGTTTTTAGAGCGATGGATGGATGAGACTGAAACCTACCATAATTGAGAGAATTTGAAGGCTGGAGCTTCCTGATGTCTCAGAATGTGTGCAACGCATGATACAAACTGTTTAGAAAATACAATTAAAAAAAAAAACTTTAACATAGTATGATGTTTTGACAAAGAGGAATTTTATTACCTCCAGATGGCCCGGGTTCTTCTTCAAGTCAGAGAGAATGTGTTTGCAGCTTGATGTGGAAGAATAATTCAACACTCTTCCATTTTCGCTGCGTCTGTATGAATGAAGGAGAAATGCTGATTAGCGTTTAAGTGTTTTAAAAGCTTCCTGGAGTCTTTCTGCTTTCTGTATATATTTAATATTTCACTGGAAACTCACTATTATTGCAGCCATAACATTAAGAAACATCCTTGCACATTTAGCTAGCAGCGAGTCACTCTTTGTCTCTTCAGAATTGAGCTTGCTGAGTTTGTACATCTTAATTAGGCCTACATTAACAGTGAGGGTTATTACCTCTATAACAGAGGAATGGCCTCTCCTATGTCACCTCTATATATACAGCTTTAATGGTCCTGTAATATGATTTGTACTCCACTTGCCCGTCACTGCCAATGGGGTTTTGGACAGTGATGGGGCTGGTTTACAGTATAGTATGTGTTGGTCCCAATATAGACCAAATGCTCTAGCTTCTTCTGAGGTAGAGGAAAGGTCAGGAAATGGCAATTTGTCTTATCAGGCAAACATCAACATGATCAACTTTGCAGAATAATTGGTGCGGTCATACATTCAGTTTATACCCCACTGAAAACGTAACACTACATCATAATACATGTTTCTTTATTATATTCAGAGTGATATACCAACATGTTTTTCTATCCATTGTATTCTTATTATTATTATCACATAATGCATTGTCTTTACTGTAGGCAACCGTTCTTCAGTGATCTATATGAAGGAGTAAATGATCAAAAGTATTTAAATAACAAGAGAAAAGTAGTAATATGAGAATTAAAGTCCTGATGATAGGTGAAAATGTCGTAATCTTGACATGACTAAAGTTGTCATTTTGAAAAGACAATGTCAAAACTCACACAGGAACATAAACACAAATGTCTGAGTCCAGCAGCCGCCATTTCTCTCTAGAGAAGTGGCGTATTTTAATTAAGTGATGTCATGAATATTTGATTTTGGGAGGGCATGGATCATTTCTGGTTAATAATTGAACCATCAATCGCTTTATTTATTAGACTTGAGTTTTACTTGACAGTCTTCATATTAATGCAAATATGCATTTATCCTTACATTATTACATATTCTTGTAATGTTGCATATTGTCAAATATATCTTGTTGTTGTTTTTAAATCAGTCTAGACAAAATACTTTTCAGATGCAAATAATATTGTCCTACAGCTTTATAAGGCATGTGGTGTCAATTTTGACTTAAAGGGAAAATCAACACCAACATTTGACAATAATATATTCTATGCAGCCCCACTGGTTTAAATTTGGTATGCTGGTTAATATGAGTTAAGTAGCAAAATCCCCCCGTTTTTATCCATCTCAGGGGGTGGCCATTTTTGCCACTTGCTGGCGACTGAAGATGACATCAATGTTGCTCAGGTCTCGGGTAACAACCAATCGCAGCTCAGCTTCATAAAACAGGTGACCAAGAGGCTAACCAAGAGTTACGTCGGATAAAATAATATTCTATTATGTGATTCAAGTCAGGCGAAGTTTACTTCTAAAGAGACAAAGGTTGTCTCAAAGGGATTCACAGGACCACCGATGACATCACCACCTATGTCATCAGGCCAGAATCTAAATGGCAGGTGGTGAGGCAGGGCAAGAGACTTGTTGCATACTAGATGATATATAAAAATGTCTACAGCAGTAGCTGCTCTCATTTTCACAGGTAGCGCATTCCGGACCTCTGGATCCAGTTTAGCAAAAGGCTCTTGAACCTGCTGACTTTTCTTTGTAGCTATTGGAGTCTATGCACACTGATGACTGTGTACATCTTGACGAGTGTTGAATTCATGCAAATGCAAGTATACAGTGACTTTCCAAACACCACGTGCAGAATATAATCAGTCTTGCTTGGTGAGCAAAGCAAACGTTTCAGCTTTGCATGGTTGTTTTAGATTGGCTGGACATTGGCAAGCAGGGGGGTAAGTGGAACGCTCTCCTAATCCTTCAAGCACATCCAGACAGCAAATATGCATGAGAAGGAGGGGAGAGCGAAGGAGAAGGGGAGGAGACACTGCAGTGCAGCTTGAGGGACTCACCATGGCAAGCATTAAGGCATGGTGAAAGAAAGCTGAGAGCAAGAGGAGGAGGACGCTAGACAGAGGGTGTGGAAACACTTGCGGAGTTTGGAGAGAGCATCCCTACATCTCCAAAAGGTCAAAAAGGACAACCCGAGGCTCTGTCGGCCGCAATGCACCACTAGTCCTTTAAAGTTTGTTTTCATCTTTGAAAAGTAAGCGGGCAGCTGAATGAGAGAAGAAAGTGTATCACTCATTTTCAGTCTCACACACTCTGAGACCCAAACACACACCTGTGACAACAGCACACACACGCGAGGGGAGATGCAGCTCCAAGCTTCTACAGACAATGAGGACAAGAAGGTGAGTACACAGCTCCTTGGGAATGTTTTTGTTTTCTTCTTCTTCTTCTTTCACCCCGCTGTGTCTTAATCTGGCCTCCAGTCAAGCACAACTTGTGCTTCAAAGGCTGTGTTACATCCACTTCAGTGCAGATTACACTGCGAGTGGCAGAGTGGTGCCACTGGGAGCATTCTTTGCTGCTCAAGTTTTGACATGATGAAAACAGTGTGCTGTCTCAAAGTGATCAAACACAGCAGGGAAGTGAACTGGAAAGAAGTGCAAGATAGCAAGACAAGACAGGAAACAAGACTGCAAGATATGACAAAAGACATTTTTTGGAACTTGAGAAAGGCTCTTTCTTAATTCCTTTTGGGTTACAATGACATATACAAGACAACATGCGGTTTGCTTTAATGACCAGTTAGAAGCCTAGCATGTAGAAAAAAAAACCCCTTTCTAAACAGGCACAGCAGCCTGGTCACATGTTTCTGTGGGATGGCATTTCACTCCTTCAACGCGCTTGTGACACTTGCTCAGGCGTGAACAGAGCACCCAAACGGATCCTACTTGTCGGCTTCAGGTCAGGACGGGTGGCAGGCCGCTCCATTCTTTCTACTCCCAAATCGGGGGGAGGGTGAGGGGTGTCTCTGATAAACACCACTCTGTAAGGGCAAGCGTTGCCAACTGGGAGGGTGAAGTTCTATCCAAGACTGAGGACGTATGACGTTTCCTTCGATGATGACAAGCCTGATTTTTCCAGTGATGAATGCTGCCACACTCTACAAGCAGGCTACAGATTGTCAACAGGAGAGTCAATAGCAACAGTAGAAAAGCTGTTTAGCCATGGCAGTGAAGCGTTGGCACATTTCGAGTGCACTATAGACTCACTGATGTAATGCATTCCACAAATGGATGTTTCTTATAGATAGAGTATCATTTCAAAAGGAAATGTGATATAATATGTACTTGCAATGTTACGAGAAACATTCTACACAAATATACAAATTTTTGTTTTCTGTTCATGACATGGGTCACATACAGTGTACTGGTACACTTGACTGACTGTGGTGAATTTCAGTTCTGTCACAGTGATGGTGCAAATGTGAGTGTGAAGAATTTTCTGCCCCTGTGATTGATTGGCCTTTTGCTTGAGGTCAGCAGGGATAAACTATATACATCATAAAAGGTGGATCGATGGCTGTTTATAAAGTTTATACTTGAGTATAGTGTCAGGTCAACTCATTTAATTATTAGACATTCATTATTGTCATAGCTTTACTGGTTGTTTGTTACACCACATTGCTCTTTTTTTCTTTTTAATATTTCAAAATAATACAATTTCCTCCAAACAGGTCTCTCTTACAATTTACATTATGCACCTTGTTGCTGTGGTATACAGTAGGAGCGTACTAGACTTGGCCTTGCACGAAAATGAAGATGCGCCCGTTTGTTTACGCCGAGCGCATGGGTGCCTCTCTACGAAAATAGAGCCTTCGTGTGGGCTGTCTACCTCATCTTGTTAGGTTGAGATGGCAAAAAGTACTCACAAGTCTGTTCTTCAGTAGAAGTAGAGACACTTGTATAAAAAAAAGACCCAGGTTAAAAACAAACAAACAAACAAACAAACAAATCAAAAAAATAATAATATAAAAATAAAAAAATATAAAAATAATTTTAAAAAAACAATTACAAATTTACAAATTTACAAATTTTTAAAATAATAATAACAATAAATAAATAAATAAATACAAGTAAACCTACTGATTTACTCCTTAAGTAAAAGTAGAGAAAAAAAGTACAGATTCTGAAATGTACTTATGGTACAAAATTAAAGTAAAATATTATTTTAACTGTCAATAGCCCTTGGAGCATTGAAATGACAACATTTTAAACTAAAGTGCCGGCTAGCATTGGCTTCTATGGGATCCAAATAATGTGTTTCCATAGCTTTTCTAACATTCAGAACTGACTAGTGTAAAATGCAAAATTAGCTAATGACAACAGCTGAAAAAACTCCTTACCCGTACAGTAGCCCATGTGTTTTTTCAGATTAGATGGGTAATTTTTGAATGCCCCGATCTAGAGCTAGTAGTAGACAATACATATATCTACCGTATGTTCAAATGAGTTCAAAACAAGTTTTTCAAGACTCTAGATGATTTGCTTTGACTTACTGAAATGCTGAAACAGATTACAGTACTGGCATTTCAATTAATTTCAAAGGGGAAAGATGATTTGTGATGTGACTATTTTGAGTTGTGAGCTCATATCTGAAGGCACTACTGTAAATACAACGCATGTGGGCCTTGTTGACATCAAAGCTTTTGGATCTTCACACTCTCAAGAACCAGCTGACATAATCACAGACTGCTTACTTGCCTGAGCTTTAGAGGGAGTTTGAGTTGGTTTCTGTGTGAACTCCCCCCTGACACACAAAGGCCTCTTGGCAGCTGCACAGTGTTTTTAACAGCTGAATCGACTGGATGGATCGTATCTGACCTCCACCCACGGAACTGGATTGAAGCCCATAATTCATATGCACAGTTACCTCAGCTCATGTTAAACTCTCTCCAGAGGGGCAATGGCCGGTCATGGCGCTGACGCCCTTGTACAGCATGTAACACACACCTGCACCGTGCTGCTCATAATAGTGCAGGTAACATCTGACACGAGTTTGGAGGCTTGCTGGAAAATGTGGAGTGCAATGTATAAGACCGAACTCTTTCAATATACACATACAGGATCAAAATACGTACTATAGGCCTACTGTATTGATATGTTTACTGTCTGGAAACTGGGGCTGAACAATCAATCAAACTCAAGTCAACATTGCAATGAATACAAATTTCAAATCACAAAGGCTGCAATTTGGCAATTCAGTGTTTATGTTATGCACCTTATCGCTGTGGTATACAGTACTATTACTATTACTACTCTATTCCACTGAAGTCAGTTTCTGGGGAAATGAAGAACAGGACAGCATTCATGCTGCATTGGAAAATTCACACGAGATAAGAGTGCATGATGTTATGTTTTTTTGTGATAGGATGCCCAGCCATGGCGTCATTTATGGTTTAGTCTTTCTCCCATTTCCCATCAGTTCATCTCAATACATCCCTGTTCATGTTTTTCATCTGCTCCTGATGCTTATCCAGATGTGTATTTCTATGCCTTGCTATCACCCAGATTACCATCTAAGACCTCGTCTCTGCATGCACTTTAACTTGTTTCACAGTAACTTAAGCCATACAGAGATTCGCGTTGTTTATACTTTCAGTGTAAGAGGAAATTCTCAGCTTGAGGATATCTTTATAATAGATGAGTGTGACAGTGGGCGTGAGATGACTTAAGGGAAAGCCTGGCGATGGGCCAAATTGAGTAATTTCTTGTCTGTGAACCTTCCCAAAGCAGCACGCTTGCATCACATTTGGAAGACTTTCTGGAATATTTTGTCAATGTCTTATGATTTTTTATAATGCACAACACCAATTGCATTTTTTCTCTCTTTAGGATATGACTTTTGGTTTTCCTCCTACATATACCCAAACAGTGCCACACCATTTTACGTGTATATATATATTTTTTTTCAAAACAGTCTGCTATTGCTGCAAACAAAGTGCCGACCAGTCTGTGGTGGAAACCCACATCATTGACTTGTTGCCATTTTGCAATGAATGCTAAATTAATTCACCCCAGCGTGAGTCCTTTAGTGTTTAGGATGAGGTTAAAGTACCTAACCCGAGACAGTTAAATATATATGAGGTGCTTAACAGCATGCTGTTGATTGATGAAGCAGCTGCAGAAAGGTCACGCAGCAACAACGTAAAACCACAAACTTAGGGGATCGCAACCACCAAGTTGTCTTGGTTGCAGCAAGTGCAGTAGGATGCTGCTGCCGGAACCGATCTCCTTGTACCAAAAATGTTCAATTGTCATTGATACTGTCAGGAAATCATCCATTTAATAATACACAACAATGAGCTGTTTGGCGGGATGTAAAGAATAAGCGAATTGCGAATGCGTGAAAATCAAGTAAAAAAAAAAATTGCTACCAAACAAAGCCGTCATTTGAATGGCAGTGCTGAAAGTGTGTGCGTAACTGCACACCTTAAAGCTTGCAAGCACGACTTTTAGCTTTAAGTGACAAAACGACAGGTGCACTTGGTGCCATTATTTACTGTTCTTATGGAGTTTATCGGCAAAAAAAACACCAATGCAAAGCTCGAGAAGACGGAAGTGTACGGCTGTAAACCTCCGTTCACTCTTCCCAATTTCCAGATTGCCAAAGATCCAAACGGACGTATACTGTAAAAGCCCCCCCCCCAAAAAATTTTTTGAAACACATTTATTTTGTCAATATCCCGAAAGCGGTGGAACAGACGTAAGCATCACAAAGCTTGCTAGCGGACGTACGTATAACCAAATGGAGTGATAGTCATTTAAGAACCTGCCTTTAGCCCCAATTGACCCCCTTCAGTGAAGAAAGCTCCTACCCGTCTCTTGATTGCGTCCCGATGTTGTGTCCTCAGTCCAACTCCCGGTAAAGTGCACACATTCTGTCAAATAATAAGCACTTAAATAGGCTTAACTGTCGTGTCCCGGCAGAGGGCAGTCAGTAACGACACGCTATTCATGTTTAAAATAGATTAAATGAAAAACATCATCTTTCCAATGGTTGAAATGGTCCAAATCAGCGCTTCCCGTGTTAGACTCGACTAGTTTTCAATGACAAGTTGGTAGCAGGCTACCAGCCGGCCTACCCATAATGCACCGCGCTGCCGAGATGCGCACTTCGCTTATACTTCTTCTTTATAAAAAAAAAGATGCTTCCAGCTGCTTATTGCTAATGTTAATTGACATTTTGCTAAAATTTAAACATTGTAAAAATAAAAATAAACACATATCTTGGCCTTAAGTCCACACCTAATGGGAAACTGTATACAGTGTAAGAAATAGCAATATGGTTGCAGTGTTATAACCTTAAAGCATAGATATTTAAACATGTAATTTTAGCTTGATGTTATTGTTTTGCATTTTATTCTTATTATTTTAGGATGACATTGACCATCTGTGTAGGGACTGCAGATGGAAAAATAGCCTTCTGGCTAACTCTGGTATATTTACTGAACTGTTTGTAAATGTGTACTGTCCCTGATACAAAATAAAGGATATTTTAACCCAAATAGTGGAGTCTGGGTCAAGCAGCTCTTGTAGTGGATCCCACTCGAGTGCGCTAATGTTAAAGAAATTGAATGTGCATTTAACGCAAGGTGAGGCAGGAACATTATGGCCTGTGCAGCTTGGACTCATTAAGACTAGCTAAGAAACAAAAAACTTCACAATGTTTTCATTTCTTTTCTCTCCCTCCTTTTTCCATACTTCCCACGTCGTTCCATGGCAGATGGACCCAGTCCAGAAGGCTGTGATCAACCACACCTTCGGAGTTCCACTGGTCAAGACCAAGCGGCCGGTTATTTCCTGTAACGTCTGTCAGATCCGCTTCAACTCAGAGGTACTATACACAACATTTATAATTAGAAAACTAGGTTTTCTGCTTTGTTTTCTCACCAGTAAGCGGATATTTTCACGGACACTGTGGTGCAGTTCCCTGCCTTGTTTTGGCACTTTTGAACCCGATTGAATTTAATTTGTTTCAAAGTACTGTAGCATCAAAGGAGGCAATAAAGAATGCGGAACAAAGCTGAAAGATCTGGCGCAGGGGTCAAGGATGAGTAATAGGTTGTTTACGAGTAGATTTTCGCTCGAGCGTCAACTCGGACAAAGTTTGATTAAAATCCTGCAAATGTGGAAATGTGATTCCGAGTTTGAACCGCTGCCCACTTCTCAACAGGAGACAAAGAGCATCTTAAACTTGTGACTGATGACACGGAAGCCTTCGCTGTGGAATAGTGCCAAGTCATTCCCAATGCCCAATGTGGAGGCTGTGATGTTCAAAACACTGTGGTGCAGACTTTTTGGTCAGATGCACACAGACCACACTAAGGAGTGGACCAGTGCTAAATATACTTGCTCAGTCTGCAATCATGGCTTCCATGTGGTTAAGCAGCTACAAGGTTATAATCCTTGAACCTGCTCTGCTTAGATCTTCAAACTGAACTGGTATTTATCTGGGAATGTTTGTGTGATTTGATACTTGTTTCTCGTTTGTCAGGAATGAGGGTACACAAAAAAACATATACAATATGGACCAAAATATGAAGTGGTGAAGGTGAAAGAAAATAAAGTATTTAGCCACCCAATAGCTTTCAATCATCTGGCAATACTTTCTAAGGATGTTGAAGTGTTTCAGTTGGGATTTTTTTTTTTTTCACATTCAACAAAGACCACTAAATCTCCTACATACCAAAGCCACCCAAGCAGGCACTTCGCTTTGTGCACTGGAACAGTCATGCTGGACAAAAAACAGGGCCTTCTCCAAACATCCAAAAGTTTTGTAAGAGGTAGAAAGTTTCAGGCGAAGCTGTCTCCCAAAACTTCCAATACGTTTGCATTTTCTAATTGTAGTGCCAGAACAGTTTTCAGTCATGTGATCAGTGTTTGTTTGTCTACCATGTCGGAGGTCACCATCAACAGGTCAGGTTAGGCTTGAAGTGTAAACACCAGTAGACTGATTCGTGTTTATTTGTACGTGTTTTTCTTCTTCTTTACTGGCACCCTAATCAGCTGACATCAGCTCTTTTCAAAATCCCCAACCTCCTTAGATATGCTAAAAGGTGTGGTAAAAAGTTGAAAGAGTATGGATAACGTTAGGATGCCGTTGCACCTCAACAAAGTGGTTGTCATGAACAACTACGATGCCTGCATTATTCGAACATCACTCAGCACCTAACTGTGCGAATATAAATTGAAATGAAACTGAGACTAAGACAGAAACTGACCTTAATAACTATAATAGTGGACAGCTGCACTTTAGCTAAAACATTAGCATTAGCCTCTAACACAAGTTATATGTTTTGTTTGTGTATGTTTTGTAGCTCCATGTTACTTAAGAGGACTGAATTAAAATGTAGGCATTAAAAATGTAGATATACTGTACTCTACATACATACACTATGAAGCATGCATTTTCAATGTTGCTATGTGAGAAAAAGTATACCGTTAAAGAAAGCCACAAGCCATCCTTTCCTTGAAAAATGATTCGTCTTTTCATCCTGATTCAAAACTGGTGCACATAAATGGTGAAATGAGACTTTTTGTTCCCTCCCACCTGCAGTTTTTACACGGCACAGTAATTCACCATTTTTTATGTCTGCAATCAAATGTATCTATTCAAACACTCAATAAGCACAAGAACAAAACAACTGGAATGTTATCTTTTATGAGTAGCTATTTTGTTGAATCATTCTGTCTTTCTTTGGAAAGAAAGTATTTGCCATAAAGTATTTATTTATCTTGTGACAGAGGCTTGACTCAAAAGGTAGAGGGTTTGCCTCTCAACTGCAAAGCTGTGAATGTAAGCCCAACATTGCGCTGCAGCCCTGTACAAGCAAATTGCATCTACTAATGAAAGCCCGTTTACAATTTCATGAATCCTTGTAACCCTGTGAATGATATCAGGTACTTATAGTGTCATTTTCAGCACAAATCACACCAGCAAGTCACTCAACAAACTGTAGCACATCATTTTTATTCTCGTGAGGCTACTTGGCATATAAAAGATGCACACGCAAGACACACACGCGCATCGAGGCAGGCGGGCTCAGGCCTGCAATCAGGGGAGCTGCAATGTCCGCTGTCACTGTCATGAGCATTCGCTGCAGAATGTCAGCAATGTCAAAGTTGCGGTAGATTACCGTCTGCACGTCCAACTGAGATCACCATTTTGTTCACATTTTCCATGACATTCAGTGTAATGTTTTTTAGGTATCATTTATTAATAGATTGTTTTGCACAGAATCATAAAGGCAACACAAAGGAATGTAGGATGTCATGTTACGATACTGGCCATGTTTTCTAAGAGTCAGATTTTGTCCCACGTTGTTTTCATTTTATCCCTTTCAGGGGCAGTGGTCACTACAGTGGACAGCTATTCAAAAAGCTGCTTTCTCGTATATGAATGATGTCATTATTTATTTAAAAATCCTTATTTAGGTATCATAATTCGTTGAAAGGAATACTCACAATTTTTTACCTTTGATTTTTCTCTCTGGGCCTCAGCAGCTCTCTCTCTCTCTCTCTCTCTCTCTCTCTCTCTCTCTCTCTCTTTCTCAGTGCATTATTTCCAGCATGCACATTCGCCAAGGACATGACAGGCATGTTGGGGAGGATCCGTGGGGTTTATAAGCAACTGTTTTGTAGGTGCATGGGGCGCTGCATTAGTGACATCACAGACTCTTTCACAATGTCACAACTACTGCAGCAGAATTTGTCTGATAAGGATCCATTTATTTGCTTCCTTTCTCCTTCACCGCCACCTCCCTCTGCCGTTGCCTTCCCACTTCCAATAGTACTTGTTTATTGTCCTGTAGTCTGTCTATATTTGTTTATTATCAGCAGCTGCAGCCTCGCTGACATATCACAGTTTCTCATTTGAGTCATTTGCATAATAAATACATAATGTGGCTGCTGTGCTCCAGCTTTGATCCTTGTTTGAGATTATTGGCCCATTTAAATCAAACTTATTCTCAGGGTACATTCACAAGACCACAACCTAAAAACAAAAAACAAAAGCAGTGATTATATATGCATACATACAGACAATGCTGCCACAATGAACTGTGAAAACTGTGGTGGGTAACACACAGACAGTTCTTTGGACCGTTGCGAACTCCCGTGTGTGCACTGTGACTGTCCCATGAAATTACACATATCACATACAGTACATGTCTTGAATTTTTGTACTGTTTGGAGATTCTCTATTTAAAGATTTTCCTTTAAAGACCAAATAATACAAGGTTCTGCAAGAACAGGTGCAAATGTGATGGGACACAGATAGTTCTCTGGACAGTTTCTAAGTCCCTCTAGCTAATGCTGTTAGCATTCTCCAATAACATATTAGAAACACACTAAACACAGAGTAAGATTGACACCATTCTTGCCATTTTGCTTCGTTTCACAGTCACTAGTAAATCTAAAATACATTTTTACTAGATATTGGTCAAATTTCACATGAACCTCAGTGGACGCAAACTTTGTAGCATCTGTCATAGAATGACATTTTTCAATGTCATCTTTGTGTGTTTTGGTTCACTTTAGCAAAAGTCATTACATTTCAGTGTGAAGGAATGTCATTCAAAGTTTTGTTATTAGTATTATTATTGCCGCCAAATGTCAAAACATATTTAATTTATTTAAATTTAAATTTAAATTTAAATGTAATCAGTTCTGATGGTGGGGTGCTAAAACGCCAAGAATAAACACACACGTCCTGTGTTTTATTTGAAAATTGTCATGGTTTGTGTTTTGTTTGGTTTTGTTTGTTTTGGTTAATTTGTCATGTTTCCCTTGTGTCTCCCTTTGTCAATGTCTGGTCAAGTTTGATCATGTCCACCTGTGCTTCTCAACCCTGTCTCTCGTGTCATCCAATCAGCTCCGTCAGCCATGCGTATCTTGTCCAGGTGTCTCTCGTTGTCTCGTTAGTATGTTTCTTTAGTTGCCTGCTTTCTTTCAGTCCTTGTTGGCTCACTGTTCATGTCCATATCCACGTCATGTCCTTGTTGCCGTTTGTGTTGGACCCAAAGTCCTTTTGCCAAGTTTTAGTTTTCACACTGTTTGTTTGGAGTTGGACCCTTGTTGATTTAGACTTTGTTTTAATATTTTTGTATGCCTTTGTACTTTGCCTTCCTTTTATTTGAATTAAATCACTTTTTGATTGCATTCCCTGCACTTGGGTCCACTACCATAGCAAGCCCCAACAGAAATGGCAACACTATTAAATAACATTCTCAAAACTCATCTGTTTAGACAAGCCTACTCTCTCTGACTAAAACTGCTTCGTCTTTTGTTAATTTTTTATTTAATTTTTTTTAACCTAATGTTGTTCTTACCATTGTATTTGTATGTTTTAATTGTTGTAAGGTGACCTTGACTGTCCAGAAAGGCGCTTTTTATTTCTGACAAAAAAAAAAAAGGTCTAAATTACACTGAAGACCCAATTAGCTTGTCACTTTTCTTGTTTGGGGGATCCCAGTATAGACTCCTTTTATTTTGAGCATGCACCCACTGACACTCAGCTGTCTGGCAGTTGATCCTGTTGGCTGAGCAGGAGAGCTTAAGAAAGCCTTGATGGCAGCCTCCCCATGCAGCGCCAAATAACTTTCTATCTGCTCTTATACCCACCATTATCCAAGAGGTCATGTCTCCTACTTTCCACACCTCTGTCCACATGCGGCTCTCTCTCTTGACCTGTAAGTTTGCCCCTTTTTAAGACTACTCTAACAGGTAGGGGGGGGAGCTTCACCTGCGTCAATTTTAGTTGCCTGGTCTGAGCTTTATACCAACTCATCATCAAAATGGCGGAATTTGCATCTCTTCTGTTCAAATTCATAGGCAAGAGGCGAAGCGAGCTAGTGAGCAACCTCACCTCAGGTTGCGCAATACCTCACTAACTGGCGTGGCAATTTCCCCGTCTCTCTTCACCTTTCCAAACCAATTTGTCTATACACCTCTCATATGTACTCCATTTTCAGTATTTGTATTAATCTGTTTGTCACATATTTAGACCTGTTGGTCACACAAAACAGATTATTATTATTATTTTTTTAAGGCAGACAGTACTCTGCCCACTGAAGCGAGAACATAAGAGCGGACAGACAGACATCAATGTCATTCTATTACGCATGCGGAGACCCTGCCAAAGAGATCTACACTAGACACCATAATTATTCTATGTTTAGGTCATATTGCAGCAGTCATGACCACCCTGTTAAGCTGTACAAGCCGGTGTGACGGCAATGTTGTTTCTGAAGAAATAGTACTAATGTTAGCAATTGAATGAGTCAAGACTCATTAGCATTTCAGTTATCAACGTACCTTAGGGTAGCAAGGAGAATTTTTGGGGGGTTGGAACAGTAGAATGAACGGTGATACTGCAGTCAGCTTTTGGAGCAGCAACATGATGTAATCCATGACGAAAGTATGACATTTTCACATATTTACACATAATTACATGTTTACATTATGTATGACAACAACTGCTCAAACTGATGTGCAGTTATTGCTTTATTTAAGCCTTGGAAAAGGACAGTCTGACACAGCCTCTTTGTGAATTGCCAATTTTAAGCTTTAATGTTCTGTTTTTAGCCATGTGATGGAATCTCAGTATGTGGAAAATCAAAACTACCTTTGACATGGGCCCAAAATGGTGGCCTTCAATGCCGTAGTGTGTCCTTGATATGTCACCTGAGAAAAAATATGTCCTGTGGCCTGATGTCTGCACGGAAAAAATCGGTTGAGAGAGCATAACAGGCTGTCAAAGGAAACATTCTATAAATGTGATGACTCTCACTGTCGCCATAGAAGGAATAATCAGCTTTCAACAAAGTTAGTTAGAAAATAACCCTCATAAATCACCACAGTTCATTTGCATGTGACTGATTGCACTGCAACAAAATAAGCTCCCGTTAGATAAACTGAACACACCTGGCTACTGTTGTTGTTTGGAGCAAGCAATTTCCCATCTGATATTTCTCCCAAAACTAATGTTACATTGGCTAAACACATTTAAACAAAACTATTGAAACCACCTGTGAATGTTTATTTCACGCAATCGATTATTGACTGACGATTTGGACAGGACAACGATTCAATCGCATCGTTGTTAAAGTCTTTACAAACACCTTGACGTATGACCCAGCCAACTGAAGGAACATAATAGCTAACCTCAAATCATTCTTAAAATTGGCCTACTGAAATGTGTTTTTTTGCAAACGACTGAGCAGTTTATTAAGTGGCCTCTTTAATAAGTAAGAAATTGTGATGGCTAATATGTTCTCTCTGAACTGCTGGAAATGCGACACATCGGTCCAAATATTACTCGTGTGAAAAGAATGTTGATATAATTTGTGTACCCATTTTTTAAAGTCTGGCTGCCACGACTTTGGCTCATAAATTTGAAAATCTGACTCTACATAATGTCAGTGGCACGCCAGCCGTGAACCCCAACCCGCACATTACTGTTGCCAGGGTACAGTTACAGAGGACCCACGAGTGATACAGAAGAAAAACATGATCTTCTAAGTCAGTCCAGCCACTGCCTTGGCTTTGCAGTGCCAGATTATGCTTGTCATACAGCAAACAAACACGAGCGGGCACGCCCACCTATCACCGCTGGTCAATCTGTCCCTTAAGCCCGTGGTCAATGGCCTAAATGCCAGATAAATTCTCCAAGCTTTTCAGCACTTGTGGCAGCTGTCAGACGGCCGTCAAGAACTCAGGGGGGGTTGGGGGTGGGGGGGGGGCGGGGGCGGGGGGTGACTGTAAAACAACCACTTAAAAAAAAATCATCTTCATGAGTTGCCTCTTGATACAATTTTACTACCCCGCACATCTGCTCACACAAGCACTACTCTAAAATGTGTGTTTTTAATTGTTGAGTCACTTAAACCTTGATGATGGGGACAATAAAGTAAAGATAAAATGAACAGGTGGTAGGTGGAGATGTGAAAAGGTCCTATAGCCGCTTACTTTGTATTTGTGTTTGTGTTCTTTTATCACGCACTTCAGTCTGCTGGCAACAGCTCAGTATAGCAACCTCGCGTCTCATCCGCCATGTTGTGCCGGCCTCGCATACCTCTCAGCAGATATCCAAACAAAGACTCCCCTGACGCCTCCTGATGAATGGTTCACCTTCCTTGTTTACTCTCCGTGCAAACACATTAGCTTGTGACGAGTATTTCAAAAAGAGATTACTTCCTGCAATAAATCTCAAAAACATTATCTCTTTTAATACAGGAAGATTTTTATTCTCTCTGAAAAACATCCTCACTCATAGATTATGTTAGGTCGATCTTCTGCTTGGTGCTTTTCACTCGACACCCAAGTATGCATGGTTGTGATCCCCCTACGATAAGTGGTGTCTTTGTCTCTTTGGGAACCATAAAAGCCTGCAACCCATTGATTAAATGCTGTGTAATAACAAGCATTGTTTGGGAAAGGGGCTGGGAGAAGTTTATGGACCTACCAGTACAACAGCATCTCAGTGACCCACACTTTAACTCCCACTGACATTATCAGTCGGGTAATAATGAAAGCTGGAGCCAGTGACTGTCAGAAAGTTTAGACTTGCAGACAATCTATCTGAGAACTTTGCACTGATGATTCTCAAGTGTGTGCGTATACCTGTTCAGAGACATTTAATTGGAAGAGAGAAATGACAAATAAGTGATGAGTGAAGAACAAAAGGGGACAACATTGTCTCAAGTGTCTCTGTCTCTGCAGGTTTTGGTCCCATGCTTGTAATCCATCGCATGTGTCACTGTAAACCAGCCTGTCATCTGTGGCACAGTCCCACTGTGTGTATAGAATAACATGCATGCGCCTGCAAACTTACTCGTTAATAGTTGTACCAAGATATGCCAAGTGTTCCGATTTCTCTGTATTTTTGTTTCAGGCCATTATCATAATTGTGTTCACTGTAAAAAAAAACAACAACAACAACTGTTTTTTCACCTTATTCACTCAGAAATTCAAAGTAAATTTTACCAGGAGAGTTTTGAGTACATTTGACCAATTTATTTAAAAATAAATACATAAAAAGCTACTCAAGTGTTGAGGAACAAACACACATCCTTCAGGTTGGGTGACAGCCACTCTACCACCCGAGCCATGCCACTCCCGCTGTGTATTTGTATATTGATGGTGTCAGGCGGAATACTTGTAACTCCAAGGGACCTGTTTTTGGTCTCATTTTGGACACACCTGCAATGCCGTATAGTGGCAAACAGCAAGAGTGGCATGGCTCAGGTGGTAGAGTGGCTGAAGGTCTTGAACTCATTCCTCGACGCTTGAGTAATTGTATTTATTCCATCCATCCATCCATCCATTTTCTGTACCGCTTGTCCTCACAAGGGTCGCGGGGGTTGCTGGAGCCTATCCCAGCTGGCTTCGGGCAGTAGGCGGGGTACACCCTGAACTGGTTGCCAGCCAATCGCAGGGCACTTGTATTTATTCATTTATTTTAAATTATGAACTGGTAAAATGTACTCAAAGCTCTCCTTGTAAAATGTATATATTGCATATTAAGTTCACTTGGGCCTATAACAATGTGTACCATGGTGCAATATTAAAAAAGTTTACTGTACAATATGCCTTAATTAATAATACATTAATGTAGCTTCTGAGACTAAAACACAGCAATATTTCTTTCTTTCTTTCTTTCTTTCTTTCGATATGTGTTCACCTTCCACGTTTGTTTTGTTTTGCTATACAGAACCAAGCTGAAGCCCACTACAAAGGAAACCGCCATGCCAGGAGAGTCAAAGGCATCGAGACATCGAAGAGCCGCTGTCGAAATGGCGACAAGACTCGGACTGTGACCCCCACCACCTCTCCGTCTCCTCCAGGAGCCCCGGGCGCTGACTCTGATAGCGAGACCGGCAAACAAGGTGACAGAGCAGAAAATGCTTTACACAATCACAGGCAGAAATGGCACTGCTGCTTATCTTTGCTTGGAAAAGGAAATGGGAAATTGTCAAGAATATGAAATACAAAGTCAGTGTTGCTGAGGCAAACTGCTGATGACTCTGTGGTGACGGTGTTGTACAGCTATGAGGGGGCTGGGGGGGGGGGGCACATGAACGATTGGGGCATGGGGGGGGGGCAGTCTCCAAGTGCCCACTTTACGGTGCAGATATGCTTCCACTATGTTGCGCTCTCGTGTGCGACTTGCACATTAAAGCTTGAGGTATAATTAGCCATGATTGGCCACTCCCACAGCTGATGAGCATATCGGGTCTAACCCATAAGTGTATTACTGTTAAAGTGAAGAAAACAGTCGTGCAATTCCAGAGTCTTTACTTTCCGATAAGCATTTCCAGCTGGAAATGATCACAACACTCCCGCCAGTCAGATTACATTAAACCAGAGGTGCTGTTGTACTTGCTCTTTGTCTACAATAGCAAACATCTGAAAAGACCTTTCCTTGCTTTCGGTTGTAGTCTGGCCACCATTTGTAACAGGGTGTTCAAAGCGCATAAATCATACGTGTGCCAGAAATAATATCTTGCTTTAATTAAATCTATAACCACAGCTATGTTCTCCATCTGTTAAATGTGTTGGACGGAATGCGCTATTACACAACACATTTACTGTAATCTTTTTTTAATGCTGTAACGTAATGATGTAAGGCATTACCAATAACATTTTAGTAATAGGCTATTGTTTGCTTCTTAGCATTTACAGCTAGGCTAATCCATTTACTCACTTACTGAATACGTCTCTCACTATGACTGTTTTTTGTTTAAGTCATACTGCCATTGGATGGCTTTTCAGCCATTGTTGATACACCGTTCGACAACATTCAACATCAAGTATTAAGCATCAAATCTGATTTATTTGGCTTGTAACTGTTATTTATTTGTAGTTTATTTTTGTTTTGTTGCTCTTTATTTAGCGCCGGATGTTAAAAAGACCAATTAAAACCAAAATGCTAACAACGGTGGTTTTTTTCTTTCTTTAATCTATGGAACTATATAAAAAAATAATTTAAAGAAAAAGTAAATGAAAATCAGTTGTAATGTGTTGTTCAACATCATTTGTCTTAAAGGTCAAACTTCTGCTTTTATTTTTATTGAACTCCAGATTGTTATAATATAACTGTAAAATCAACAACTTACAAATAGCAGCAATGAGAGTGAAAGTAGCTTGCCTGACAATTAAAATGGCACCATTGAACAAACCTTAGCAATAGTTGGACAGGAGCAAGAGTCATGATCCGAGCTTCTCCCGTTCAGTTGTGTTCGTTTTCTCAGAATCGCTTCATCCATCAGCTCAGCTCAGCTCATCTTTGTGTATCTAGCTTTAACCTCGAGGCTGTGTGTCTCCTGTCTGTTCCTTTCTGCATGCTGCATTTTCCATTCCCTCAGCATCGCCGCTTGTCCTTGGATCATGCACCAGGCGACAGCGCTGCCATGTTATGGTGACATTTACAAAGGTTTCCTGCATGTGGCTTATTGTTTACCAGACATTTCCACCTTAGTGAGTGGAGACTGCACAGCAAACGTGAGGGTCGGATCAAGACCGAAATGGATAAAGGCCAAAACGTTGCTATATTTTATACTTAAAAAATGTGAACTTTTAACCGTGTTTGACTCTTTTTTTGACCCACAAAAACATTTTGCAAGTGAAGATTGTTGTTTTACTAATCCCAGAATAGCGAGAGGTCCGTTGGAAATCGCCATCAAAGAGCATTCCAGCATGGTGAGCCAAAAAAGCCTGCTATTATTGGCATCACAAAGTAGAAACATGTGAAAGAATCTACTTCTTGTGAACCGAAACCTTGTGTCTTCCTGTTTGGCCTGTTTGATGCATGTGAATGTATCTGCGTGTGGTTTCAGTTCGGTTCATCCCACTGGGCCAAGAACAACGCGCTGTAACTGTGTTTTATGTAAAATGCAGAGAAGAGCGGTACGGTTTTTGAATACAATTGGTTTGTTGGATGATGATTTGTTTATATTATATATATATATATATATATATATAAAAGCAAGAACCCACCCTTGCAACTTTCCTTTATTCAAGTTATTGAATAATGGGGGAGGAGGGGAGGGCCAACTCATGATGGACTCCAAAGTGTGTCACACTATTCTTGATCAGAAGGCGGAATAAGGAGTGTATAGTAAAAATTCCAATTTGCTTTCTCGCCAGTCTGTCTTTATGAATAGGTTAACTGCTCGGTGCGTACCAGCAGATAATAGACCAAGTTAAATAAAACACTAGAATTTTTGTTTATGACATTAAAAGTAATTAGTTTCTTGTGCAAAAGGTGGAACCAAGTGCAGAGAAGTACGGCAGTGGAATAGAGTAGGCTTACTCTCCGAGAAAAATAATTTATTTACATAAACAAAACAGTCACCTGGAATGACAAAAATATTCAATAATTAACGATGCATCTATAAATCACAATTCAAAGTATCAAAGAAACACAGGCAAACAAAAGCACTACAGAAAGCCTGACATGACAAATGAAAGCATCAATGAACTCCTTAAGGCCAAAATAAATCAAAGAATGAAATACAATCGAATCGAGGTGATACCAAGCTACATGAGATGAGTGGCTGGAGGGAGCTGATTGGGTGACAGAAGCAACAGGGCTGAAGATAACAGGTGGAAACAAAACAACTTAACCAGCATGACAAACCAAGAAAAAAGAGACGCAAGGTAAACATGCCAAAACATGAAACTAAATCTAATCAGTCAAAGTCATCAAAACCCAGATCATGACAGTAACAATGTTGGTGAAATGTTGTGACTTTCCCCAAAGAATCTTTAGTTTCTCTAAAACCAAAATGGCACCGGCGCCCAACCATGCCACGTTATGATTTGTGTAATGGACGTATGCTTGTTGTTTATGTTGACTCGTGTTTTTAATGACAGGGTGTTGCAAACTGGCTGTTAAAAGGACAATAAAACTTCATTCCGGTATGCCTCATTTTCATTAGAGCAGAGACCTCATACTTTTGAGTCATATCAACTAATGTATTCAATGTGTACCCTATATCCAGCAGTTGCGTACCGCAAGACACTTCTAATTCTAAGGGAGAAAACAAGGAGATTTATGGAGTCATTTTTGCATGCTGTTGATCTATCCAAGTAGGCCTTCTGGGGAGGAGAGGCTTTGGGTTGAGGGATTTGGTGTGGTGGGCTGAGGGTTTGACTGTGGGTGATGAAGAGGCAGCTGTTAACTTGAAGGAAGACAAACTTCATCTTTTTGCTCTCGCTGCTCTCTGACACACCCACTCTGAGGTTGGGCCTTGTTATTGTTGCACCCTTTGGTCCACACACCCTTACGGGTACACGCACACACGCGCGCACCCCCCCCCCCCCCCACACACACACAAGGTCAATTAAAGAGATGACTTTAACGTGACCGCTCGGATTGCGTGACAATGGCCTGACTATAGTATTAAGTTATACAGTGTTGATAAGGTTTTCATTCTAGTGGTTGTTGGGATAAAATCATCTCATCACAGGACAGACACATTTTTTTTCTTATTGTATCATGGAATGTTTTACAAAATCAACAATCGATTAAACATACGTGTGATGTTTAAAATGCCCTTGTTTGAAAGATACAGATATACCTGGGTAAAGGGCACCTGCCTGCATTTTGAATGAGGATCAGCTCTTTCAGGATGGGGCATTGAGTTTCAGAGCTCATCCATCATAAACAATTAAGTGATCTATAATATCCTTGCTAGCAAGCTTAACCGGCTACTACAGTAACAAGGTGATCTTTTTTATATAAGGCAGCAGGAATGCAGTGTTAAAAGTTTGTCAGTCACAATAACTATGGGGGAGGGTCTTAGTGAAATGTCAATTGCAGACGCCTCTCTTATGGTGCAACATACATTAAGAGAGTAATTTTGCATGGTAATGACTGAACACGTGCAAAGTATAAGGACTACGTAGTACCCAATTATGGACTTTGGGGTTTGGCATTAGTCACCGCTCCCCCACTGTATAAGAATTTAGCGCGTTCATTCGCATCAGTGGTTATCTGACGTGATTGTAATTTACTTAGCTGTAAGTACTTAGGGCAATTTTTACCAAAACGGCTGCAGCTGGCTAGCTAGCTAAAACCATGCACATCCCAAAAAAATGCTTCTTCCCTGGATGCCACAATTTACATGAGAGCTTAAAGTCCTAATTTAAATTCACAATCGTGTATTTTGTGTTATTCAGGCTACCACAGTATGTTGGAGCACAAAGCATTGCAGTTATACCGTACAACTAGCAAGAAGTATGTGCTCAAATGCATAGCATGTAGTGTGAGCCACACGCTGAAAGACGTGTGCTACCGTGTTTAATAAACGGTTAACTTTCGCTAAAGCGTCTCTGTTATGTGGACCCACACACTGACACAACAACACGGAAGAGCCCGTCGTCCAGATCTACTACCCTCTTGGCACAGGCACCCCAGTTAGCTCACAAGCTAGCTGGTGGTTAGCATCTCTTGTGCCATGTGCAGTTCAAACGTGCAGGGAAGTGTAGGTATAAAAATGATGGGTCTCCAACAGTGTTTGTATGTGGCGAGAATGGCTGGATTTTTCACGAATTTTGAGCCTCATTTTATATATTTGGAGTTTATTTTATCATTCAGGGTTAACATTTAGACATCTCTGTTATCAAATTAGATAATATTTATTTTCACTATAGGGACTTTAACATTTTACAGTAGGCTACTGAAGCACAACATTTATCCCCCACACACACATTTACCCCCACCCCCCCACCCCCACACACACACTTAACATTGAGTTCTGTTTACTACAATAGAGTAGGACTTTCCATGTTCAATAAAGTGCATATGCTGGTGGTTGGAGCTGTCCTATTCATAATTTGATAATCCCAATGTTTTGGCATTTCCAAAAAACTGCGATAGATAATGTTACACTTAAGACATCTAGCTCAATTTTTTAACTGTCAGCAAACAACCAACTTTCCTTTGGTTCAACCAAAAAGGCTCTCTGAAGAATCCCACAACTTTACCAACAAGACAACAGCATATGATACATAACTTTAATTTCCTGACATGGATTACTTATGCAGACACACCAGACTGCTATAAAGCATCTGGACTGAGTTAGCTGACCTCCACACCCACCCCCCTTAGTGAATATTTCTGCTGTTTGGAGTTGAGGCAGACTATCAGGAAGGAAGGTCACTTGCCCGTCTTTAATTGGTGCTATTGGTGCTTTCTGGAGAACATGCTGTCACTGACAGACAAATTCTCACTTAAAAAAATAAACATACGGTAATTAGCCAATATTGAGATAATCCCCATAGCCAATGACTGTGACAGAAAAAAGGATTTGTGTTAGTGTTGCTCAGAAGAGTTTGGCCTTTGGATGACCTGGTTTATAGGCGAGGAGGTATTCAGCTGTGGTATGAGCTAGACCAGATCTGTGGAGGTTTGGTATGGCACAGTGCCATGGATCCTTTATCATAGTCATCCCAACTTTAATTCAGATCACATTTTATGGATTAGTATTCGTGCGTGTGTAATGTGTACTCAATTTACATTCAAATCTACTCAATCCAAGCGACTTGCATTGCAACTACGGTTAAGATTTGCAAGCAGCCTGCTCATATTTGCCATGTAAAGACTGTCAAACACTGGCTCACAGCATGGGACAAATGAGAGGGCTCTATTTCTACCAAATCGGAGTGAGAAATAAGCTCTCTCCAAAAGAACATCTGTTTGACACTACCCTGCAGGCAGCAGCTCTGCAGCTGGAATCAACCAAACCTGTGTGGAAACGAGAAAATTGCGATTTTGGAAGGCGCTGGAATGGAAAGCTTTCATGATGGCATGTTCATCTGATGTGATGTAATGAAAGTGTGGATGTAGTTTCCTTTTACATAACTCCAAAATGATCTCATGGAACATAAATATACGAGTACTCTTATCACCCGTCATGACAAAGCAAGCGGCAATCTTTAAAAGGCAATTGAGTGGTTTAAATCAGTATTTGTTTTCTCACCACAAATATCTCATAATAGCCTTTTAATGCCATAATAAGGTCAGGGGCTTTACCGTGGTGCTGAATTTGGCTCTAGTTCCAGGGGAATTTGGCCTTAATGGTCCCTCCTCATTGGGGGTGGGGGTGAGTAACCCACCCAAATTTAGGGCGTCTTATTCTGACCACACCCAGGGTGAATACCACAAGCGTGGCGTAAGGATGATCTAACACATGTGTGTTGCGTGTACACATTGATTTTAACAGGTTTGCAAACATCTAGAGAATATTAAAGAAAGATAAAAAAACAGTAGAAATGTGAAGTACAGTAAAAGGGGGAAGTCAAAGTTAACGGACGTCTCACTTCATTACAATTTCTTTGTACTTCCTGCCTTGGCCTGTGACAAAGTGTGTGCCATGCCTTAGCTTCAGCACGGCCAAAAGTAACAGCTGCGTGGGAAAGAACCAAAGTGGACAAGCTGCAGTATCGGCTTTCTACCTCAAATAAACATTTTAATCAAGTAAAACATTCACCTCCCAACAAAAGGCATTCCTGTGACTGCCGGAAATATGTGCTCTCGTCTTCTTGATGTCAAATGTACAAAATGTTTTTCATTATTTTTGCCATGTGCAGTCGGAAATGAAACTATTTGACTTGCACCTGCAAGTGCTTTACTCTGGTTTGTTTGATCTCCACATGGTTGGCCTTGTTGTTTCACTTGACACTCGCTTCGCCACTTTTAAAAACACCGAGCCCAATGAAAGCATTTTAATGTAATGTTTACTTTTTTAACAAGAACATCAATGACGCCTCACCACTGTATTTAATGTATTTTTTTTTCTTTCTCTGCAGATGAAACACAGCCTCTGTTAAACGGGCCCCTGCTTGCCACGGGACCTTTTCCCCCCCAGACCACCCCACCCAGTGACTTATCCGCTGTGTGTCTGACCCAGCCCACTCGCACCCCTCCCACGAACTCCACTTCTTCCTCATCGCCAGGCAGCGGCAACAGTATCCCCAACTCAGAGGTCTCGGGAGCCACGGGGCCCCCGGCCTCCGGCAGCCCATCCAGCCCGGAGACAGAGGAGGACAAGGCAAAGAAGCTGCTTTATTGCTCCTTGTGCAAGGTGGTGGTCAATTCCTTGTCACAACTAGAAGCTCACAACAAAGGTGGGTTTTGTATCTAACAAGCACGCATACAAAAGTATTGAAATACAATCGTTCAACTTGATTTGGGTAATGGTCCAGACCCGAGGATGACCTCGTGAAGGTTCCAGATTCTAGGGTACTGATCAATAGAAATGCTACCTCGGTGTAACTAAGACCTCAATATCTTCTAACATCCTATGTTACATTCTCACACATGATATGTGATTCCTAACCAGGATTGTGTCACCTAGTGTTTGTCACAGTTACTTTAAAAAAGTAACTTGGTTACTTTATTGATTACTTGCTTTAAAAAGTAACTAAGTTCGATTACAAGCTACTTTACTGTAATAGTTACGTTCAGCAGATACGAGCAACGCTGCTGAACATAAAAATAACTCCCGGTTTTTGCCACTGAATTGGAAGTGCATTTTTAACAGTGACATTTAAGAATAAAGTTTGTTTTATTTTAAAAATAAAATAGACAACCTTTTTGATTTGTCATAATTATTTTTATTAAAAAAATAATGAGTCTTTTATGGATCCACTTTACATAAATGGGCTACTTGTTAAAAAAAAGACGATATTTTTAGACTTCACTTAACATAAATATAAAATGAAATCTAAAATAAAGGCACATATTTAACTATTAACTCATTTGCTCCCAAAAACGTATTAAAAAACATTCTATTTTAATTATTGCCATGGTCCAAAAAAACCTATTTATAAATTTTTTTAAAGTTTTTTTTTTAATGCTAGAGCATACAGAAGACTTTGATGCAGCCTCTCACCTGCAGAGGTCGCTTAAAGCGATGGTAGTTATTACAAAAAACGGCCAGTAAGTGGCAGCAGAGTATAAGAGATCAACCAGGGCTATGCTGCAACAAGCCCTTTTCACATGTGTTTTGAACAGGTTTGTGAATAATGATGAAACTTAGCTATATTCTAATGCTAATTGCTGCAAAACGGAAACAGATACAAATGTATTTTTTTCCTGATGAAAGAAGAGACTCTAATCTTTCTTTTGGTAGGTTCCATGTTTTTATAGCAATAGAACACAATATTTTGTGGGCCTGGCAAAATCATTCAAAATCCAGTAAAGGGAGCAAAAGGGGGTCGCTTCAGTGAAAATGGCTGGGAGTGAATGAGTTAATGTTATAATGGTAAAACTAACCATTCATAATTTCCATTGTTTTTTGAATATAACAATGAATTTTGGGGACCTCTTACACTCACAATCCGGTGCGACTTTCCTATAAACTTGACTGCATATTATGCTGTGATTTATGTTTTTGTTTTGTTTTTTTGCCATAGTATACTTGAAGCTGCATAACCTCTGTAGATGACACAGAGTGTGCAACAAAACTTTACCTTACATAGATGGTAAAAGGTGCATTAAATGTCTACCAACCTGTTGACATTCAACCAAATAAGTCACAAAAGATCCCTGTGAATATATCATGAACAATTAAACATTCCCACATTTCACAATAAGTAAGTCAGTTTGTGAGTAAACTGAATCTAAATCATCATCATTTCATTATCTTTGTGATAGTTAATTTTATTTGATGGTATGGCGTGAGATCTTTCTTATGTAAAATGGGTCCCTTGGCTCAATAAAGGCTTGGAAACAGAACACTATATGATAGAGTAGACGACGAAAGATGAACAAGAATATTTCCTCTCGTCCTTGGCTCCATGCAGCTCGTCTGGTCTCGTAGCCCAAGGCCTTCTGCTTGAAATGGTTGCGCTAAAGATGTTTATTTATGTGTAAGAAAAACATGGAGCTTTTCTCCGTGCAGTAAAACGTCACTTTCTCAGCCTCTGCCTGTTTTAATCCTCCTTGCCCTCTGTGTGACCTTTTTTTTTTCCCTCTGAGGGAACACTTTGTAGATATTAAATCTGCCCGATAGTACTACGCGTCACATGCACTTGTGGGTTTGTGTTTATCCTAAAATTAAGTTGACTCCACTTTGTTTTTTTTTGTATTTAGGACAGCCATAGACATTAAACAGGGTTATACGGTATTCCTTTTAGGTTTTGGAGAGGCAGCTTTCTATGCCTTTATATTTCTGTAAAATGTGTTGTTCACTTGTTTTCAACTGTCATGTATTAGGATTTTTTTTCTACCATGATATATGCAATAAAATAAAAGGCTAGTGACACACTTTAATAAATACTTGCCACTTGAGCATTCGAATACAGACATTCACATTCAACAGTCAATTTGAATGACGTTGGTCTGAGTATAAAAGGAACTAATCTTAAAAAAAAAAAAAGATATTAGATTATGAAGTCCAGCCCCCTCTAAATGAGTTCTGGACTCAATGACCCGTGCTCATTTTCCAACACAAAACTGTGCATGTCTGCAGGATCTAAAAATAAAGACATGTGCAGCACTGACATAGAGAAAGCGCACAGAAGGGAATCGAAGAGCGACAGGAAAGAAAGTGTGTGTAATGCTGTCAAACATTTCGGCAAACACATTGCCAAAGTTTTTATTTACAGAAATGTGCTTGTGGGTGTGCTTGGATGTGTTGGTTTACACGTGTGAGTCAATCTTACAAAGACAACAAATCCGCTGCACTATCCGTTTTCTGACCAAAATAGAAGAAATACAAGAAGAGACACCCCAAGAGAAGATTTCTGCCCTTGAGTGAAAGCAGCCCCCCGCCCTCCATCATTCTGTAACCTTAACTCTGTTCAAAGGGATTTGAGAGAGTCAAATCTGAGCCAATGGCTTTCCTTCAAGGGCAAGGGGGCATAGCGTGGAGGGGGTGGGGATGTAAGCTGCTGATGTGGGAAGATGACGCGAACATGATCGAGTGATCGACACTGACACTTCAAAGAGTCAACAACATGACACTGTATATTCCCAGTAGCAATATAACTTTTGAATGCAGACATAAGGCAAACATTTTGCCTAGTTTTTAATCAACATCTCTCTGATTTGCTGCATATTTCATTTTTGTAGTCCATCAGGCATCATTTGATTGATGTGATTGTTTGTCAATCATTCTTCGGACACCACCAAAAGTCTGCACCACAGAATTGAAGTCCCTGTAGAGTGAAAAACAAATGTCTTGTTTATAGTATGTCTTAAAAGAGGGCTATTAGAAACCCTGCTGAATTTGAATGATGATAAAAAAAGAGTTGCATAAAATGAGGCTTCAAAATCTTTCTCCAATATCTTACACTGTGAGCGTGTCCTCTGAATGCATTGAAACCACTCCCAACTCAACTGTCAGCTGTCAATCAAACAACACTAGCATTTTTTCTTACTTACACATAACATTTTGATCGGCAAAAATATAGCTGCTTAAAGCCTCTGATGGCTGGAATATAAACAATTTCCCACTGGGAAGTCATGGGGCTTTTACACACCGTGACAACGAGGCACTCAAGTCACCCTCCACGCTCTTCTGTCTTTCTCAGCGTAATGAGTGCACTCAAGGCCAACCACAAGGCGCTCTAAATCGACCGCACCATGGAGATTATACAAAGGAAAGATGCTTTTTTCTGGTGAAGACATAGCAAGCCAGCTAACTATGTTGCAATTGTGTCGGGTAGCCACTAGTTTTAAACAATGGCGCTCATAGGGTCTTTAATCTGTTTTTACATCAGCATGTTTATTGTATTTAATTTATATGGCTTATATGTCTTTATAAACACTTGGTGGAATTGTTGTCTATTATTGTCATATTTACATATCCAATCATAATAAAAAGATGCCAACTACGGCACCATCATCGCTTGGTGCTGAATACAAACACCAAAGGCCTTCATCCAGACGCCACAGCCCATACTGAGATGCAATAAAATGAAAAAATATACGACTCTTCAAAGGATGCAATAATGTCACACATGGGACACATGTGGCATTTTGTATACATTAACCTCCCCCATCTCCACCCAGTTGAACATCAATCGACAATTGTAATAGAACTCACATGGATGATAAACTTCAGTTCATCTCTTGGGGCTCACCTGCTGTGCAGCTGTATGAATCGTGTTCTTTAGGTGACATGTTTGGTACTACATTTGCAACACACTTTGAGTTATGAGATCAAGAGAAATAGTGCCTATGCATTTTCCTTTGTTCATGCCACTTGTGAACATTAAAAAGAAACAGTTCGTAATATTACTGATGTGTGCTTGTGTGTGTGTGTGTGTGTGTGTGCAGGTACCAAACACAAAACTATTTTGGAGGCTCGTAGTGGGCTGGGCCCCATCAAGGCATATCCACGCTTGGGTCCCAAGCCCAATGGGGAGCAGGGAAGTGACCCCAACACTCAGGAAAGAACCTTCCACTGTGAGATCTGCAATGTGCGGGTCAATTCTGAACTGCAACTCAAACAGGTATGTGGAAGAGGTTTTAGATGTTTTTAAATGGATACTATGCACTCTAAAAACAGTTGGATCAAAAATGGAACGATCCACTTTATGGGTCAATTTGACCCAACTTTATGGGTTGTTCCATACAAAATTACCCTTTTTTTCTTCTTTTTTTTTTTTTACCCGTAAAGGATCTGACCAATATTTATGAGTTGTTTTACACTAAAACACCAATTTCTTAGCTCAAAGTTGGGCCAAAATGATCCAAGTCGAGGATCGGTCCATTTTTTTTTACCCATAGTTGGGTTATTTTGCATTATTACCCCATTACCAACAATATTAAATTGGCCCGGGATCATGTACGTCCAGTACGTCATTTGTATCTAGTTAATAATACATTTAATAAGACTCAGGTGGAAATAGAGAGCACGATTGATTGATTGATTGATTGATTGATTGATTGATTGATTGATTGATTGATTGATTGATTGATTGATTGATTGATTGATTGATTGATTGATTGATTGATTGATTGATTGATTGATTGATTGATTGATTGATTTATGCACAGTATCTCAAGACTTGTGTCGTAGTGTAACATACAGTGGTGCCTTAAAATATACGTTTAATTTCAGAACACGTGTACTGTATCTTAAAGTATCTTTCCCAATCGAGGTGGATGGAAATCCAATGCAGCCTCCCCCTCAAAATCATGTAAATTACTGCTTTTTTGTGAAGGGAATTAAGTGGAGTTCAGCTTGGATCTCAAATTTTAGCTCGCAATGGCCGAACAACGGCTCGAATCATGAAAAACTCCTAAGTCGAGTCACTTAAATCTTAAAGCACCACACACTTATTCTTCCAGTACCAGCTACTTGTTCTGCTTCTTCATACACTATTCAAAGTAAATGTGTTTTCGCGTTGTGTTAACTTGTTTCAGCACATATCAAGTCGAAGGCACCGGGACGGCATGGCAGGCAAGCCGAACCCCCTCCTCAGCCGGCACAAGAAGCACAGGGGGGCTGATCTGACGGTAACCTTTCAAGTTTCTGCATTTTATTCATGCAGTTAGCACATTTGTAGACCCAAACTTAACACTTCTGCAAGATGTCCACACTTAAGAAGACTGCGTTTTGTTGAGTCTTAGCACAGTTTAACTGTAACGCAAAAAAAAAGGCATCTTTAATATTCATAGTCTGGAAGTAATCATTTTATCTTTTTCATGTCTCTCTTTCTCTGCCCTACATCTGTTCACGTGCCTCCTTGTGGTGTTTAGTCTTCTCTGACATTCTCCAAGGGTCTCACCAAAGCGTTGGGAGCCGGCCTGCTCCCCAGCCCCTTAGCGGTCGCCGCGGCCATGGCTGCGGCCGCTTCCACAAACCCATTGGCTCTCCGCGCAGCAGCTCCGGCGCATCACCCGCATCATCACCTCCTGCAAGGACCACACCTCAGCCACGCCATCTTGAGACCCGCTCCGGGGCCCATCCGCACCGCCCACGGGCCCATCCTATTCTCCCCTTACTGACACATTACCCGCTGACTTGGGCCCGGTCAGGATCAGCCACTCCAAAAGCACACTGTGAAGACACAAACATGATCCACAGACAGCAACTGATCCAAACGTATTTAAATATGTACTGAGAAAAAACAATGAGGGAGGAGCAGTCTCTCGTATTTCCCTTTACCTGAAACTCTTCCTCCATTTCTGAGACTTATGTGTGACTTGCAGATGGAATGGGCAACCAAGAGATACTTGTTCATTATGCATTGAACTCCCTGGTACATCCCTAACCCTCCTGGTTCCCCTCCCTTTGCTTCCTTGCACTGTGGCCCAATCAGTCATGGTTGCCTGAATAGCCACAAAAGAAACACATGTGCACCATCAAAACCACATGTCTCATTAAACCATGTTGTTTCTCTCTTGTCCACACGATAAAATGTGCTCTTCACATCCTATGCACTTACAAACTTTTTTTTTGTTGGCAGCCAAAATAGTTGACCTTTTTGTTTGCGCCAAATCGAGTATAAGGGTGCTTGCTAGTAATAATGCACACACCCCTGCAATTCCTCTTGGCATGAGAAGCTGAGGTGACAAAAGTGTTGGATGGGATGACCTTGGACACATCTGTATTTCTATAATAGATTGTACCAACAAAAGCATTTCTACAGGGCCGACTTCACAAAGGGTAGAAACCAGAGCAGTTTGGGACGTACGGTGGGATCTCCAAATTTAAAAAATATTTGGTACAAGGAGACTTCCAAATTGTTCAATTTTTTTAAATAACATTCACTATTCACAAAAAAAGTAGTCATTTGGGGTTTGAAGTGCTTCTCAATAATTTTTTTGCTGCGCCTCCCCCAGGATGAAGAAAATACTTTGGGCCCGTGGCTATAAAAAGCATAATTTTGTCTATAAAATTGCTTAAGTATGCCTCTGCGGAGGAGCTAATACTCCTTGCGCAATGACAATGAGTGCGCACCTGCTACTTACTGTAGCGAATGTGCAATTACACTTTTATTTTCTAATACGGCAAAAACTAAAAAAAAATAAAAAGGCCCCACCCCCATGTTTGAGAATGTTTATCCTGAAATTTCACCTTAAAGCCCAATATTGAGCTACAGCTAACTTTTTGTAGCCTATGTGTTGTTAAATGCTGAAACTATCACCATTATAAAAACAAAAACAAAACATGTATTAACTCCACACAGCATTCCTTATTGATATACAAGTGAAAAGAGAAGATCATTTTGTAATCAGCCTAGAAACGAGAACTCCTAATCCTTCGCTGCAGATGGTCAGTAATGGAGAGAACACGAAGGTGTCCACAAGGCTATACTGTCACCTGGTGGTAATTTTTTAGTACTGCTGGAATTGTGTTTGTAGACAGGCAACCGTGGCTGCTTCCTTTGAGGTTGAGTGAGGTTTGGGCCAAGTAAAAATGTGCCATTTGCTGACAAGCTTCTCCGGTCATTTTCATGCCATTATGCTTTCAGCTTCATGTTAGTTATGTTAGCATCTGCTTGGCAAAGTTAAAATGTGTCATGGGTAGGAAAATGAATTGTGTTCAATTGTGTACAGCATCAGCCAGACACAATTATTTTGATTTCTGTACCTATGAGTACTTTAGCCATCACAGATACCAATCTAAATATTTGAAACACAAAACTGAGCGGAGATTGAGCAAGATGGTCGGCGTTACGTCCAACACAATGATGGTTAAAACTCCAAATTATTTTATTTAGAGATATTTAACTTCAGAGGTTCTGCTGTAGTGTAACTGCTGTATTTACGCCATGATCTCTTGGCAAGAGCTCACAAACGGCTTTCAAGAAGATGTTTTACTCACCTCTCCTCAAACCCCATCTTCACACAGTGGGTAGTGAGCTGGAACTTGCTTATGTAATCAAGTTATTTCTGCCTGCACCACATTTGCATCTGCAAAGTCAATCTCAATGTGCTGCCCTCCCCGAACCTGACCCTTTCTCTCTCACCTCACCTCAACTCCCCTTTCATAAGAGTGAACACATTAATATTGAAAATCAGAGTTAAAAAGAAAGTAGGCAAGACTAGATGAAAGCCAAATACATGACTAGAGCGATGATCTTGAGTCTGGGTGACAGTTGTACCAGAACCGCAGCAAGGTCAAATGCAACACAGACACTTGTTTTCTTCCAGAAACTGAAAGCCATGAAAATGCACCATGATTTGTTTTCCTTCACAAAGACTGCTAAGCACTTTTGTTTAATTCCCACTGTTTGCTTTTACTTCATCCCGTGTATTAATATGAGCAACAATAACAAAGAAATTATTATATTTTGTAAGCTGGAAAAGATTTAAGGACCTTGAAAGAGGGAGAGGAGATGTAATATGTTGACCCAAAAGTGAGCAATGCCGCAACTGAGCTATTGAGATTTACACTGTGCCCTTTCATTGAGAAGCAATGAGTTCTAATGTCTTACCTGTTTGTTTGAATATTGCAATGCAATGAGCATTTTTTTTTTCCTTTATTGTTAGCTTTGTGACATGTCGTTTGGAGTCATACATGTAAACTGGGAGCACGCATACTTTTTTTCCCATAAGGATCGTAAACCCTTCTCAGGGTTCCGAAACTGGACTGTGAGAGAGAGAGAAACAAAGGTGGAATTGGGCTTAGGGAGTGACCCTTCATATTAAAGGGCCTTTTTTTATTATTATTTGCTTGGGTAATCTCCGCTTTGGGAACAGGGTACAGCACCAGAGGTCTTGAGACAAAAGCTCACAGCACTGGCAGAGCGGTTTTGTAGTTAGTTCTGTTGTTTTCTGAGTGTAAAAACTCTTGAAGATCATCAACTTCAAGAGGAGGCTGGCCTTGTCGTCAGTGTCCACCGTCGTGCTCTTTTCGTTGCCGAAGCAAATATGTTCTTTATGAATTTTGGCGAGTAAGGAACAATTCCAGGGTCCGTGCTCTCCTTCCTGTCGGCGTGTGTAGCATACTGTACTGTATGTGTTCTCGTGTGTGCGCTGGGAAAAAGAAACCTGCACATTTGGGAGCTGTTCCATCACTTGATCCAGTGTACTGCAAACAAGACATTTGAAGCAATCATCATGACTCATGTTCATTAGACACCAATGGAAAAAAGGAGAAAAAAAGATTAGATTCTTATTTTCAGAGCAGGTGTTTCATGTTAGCTGTGTTTAGGCTATTAGCCTTAGCCTTATTCTGCCCTCCGTTCTCTCCTGCACGGGCAGATAGAGAGACAGAGAGGCTATGATGTAACTTTGTCTCGCCAATAAAGTTATTTTTGAATTTCATTGTCAGACGGACAAAGAGTTTGTATGATGAACTGTAGCAATACCTGACTCATTCTGGCTACTCTTGTTTATTGCAATAAGATGACATTGAATAATATGTGTGTATGTGAGTAAATCATTATAAATGTAATTTAAAAATGAAAAATACACTTTAAGGTAAATAATGTTGGTATAAAGAGAAACCATGTTGGAGAAAAGAAAATGTCAATAAATCCTTACTCAAAAAAGTGGAGAGTTTTTGTGTGTAGTGTGGGATGTATCTGTTTATCTTTGACTCTGGAAATGATCAGCAAACATATTTTGCAACACCTCTGACAACCGTTAGTTTAGTTTTTGTCGTAACCTGAAACACAAGACAACAAAGATGTTTTTTTTAAAGCCACAGAATGTGGGAAAATTGCTGATCCAATTGGCCACATATGTTGGGAGAAAAAATGCTTAATCTGAAAGAAGCTGTCTGATTTTGAGATATACACTGAAAAAAACCCATATGAACATATATCATTTAATTATATAAGGAAAGGGGGAGGAATTACATTAGTTTACAAAATTTTATTCATGTGCAAGAGAAAATGGAGTACTTTTTTTCCAGTGACAGTGTTCTCTTTGAGAAACAGACATCCTGTTGTCCCGCTTAATGAGAAGCAGCATTGTTCTCCACAATGGAAAGCTTTCATGCTCTCTCTTTTCCAGCATTCCTGAGCATATGACTGCAGTTTTCAGGATCCTTACAAACAATACATGGTATGGCCATAAGATGGCCATATTGTACTGACCATGCCACTCATTCTCTGGCTCGTTCCTGTATACATGTCTGTTTAGTGTTTGCCAACCTTTATTATTGAGCAAAGTCACATCATTATTTTGAATGTTAAAATGTTTCGTTAAACAATGTATGTAAAGTTAATATTTTGTCCCTTTACAGAGTTTCCTATTGGAACAGCTTTGTTTTGGTATAAATATATATATATATATATATATATATATATATATATATATATATATATATATATATATATATATATATATATATGATCATTTAATATTTTTGAAAATAGTCAATATACCCAGCGAAAATACCCAGAAAACTGTCTGTCTTTGAATAGTATAATCAAAGAGTGAAGAAGGCAAAGACTCCAGCGAGTGACGCCCTTGACCTCTTGCCGAGAACACTAAATTGAGACTTGGTTTCTTATGAGCTCACTGAAATTGGACACTATAAGAACTGAAATGTCTTTCTGCTCTGAGTCTCCATTTCAGGTGGTGTAAACAACTCAAATCAAGAATCAAGAATGAACATGAGACTATACTTCTATCAGGATAATGATCCATGCAATCCAAACTTGATTTCTGGTACATGATGGTTAAAAGTCTCTTTCTAACTTGACTCAACTTTAGTATAATCCATTCTAGCATTCATTCTACATTTGCAATCAACACGCAGCCATCCCTTTGACTCCTTGGAAAAAGTTGATTATATTCCCTGCCGTCACTGCCTGTGTTGCACTCAAGGCCAATTGGCCTTGACCACCCACTCCACCACCAAGTCCATTCGCTCACAATTGTGCTTCTTGTCTCCAGCTGCTGCCATGCCAACAACTTAACTGCCCGCCTTCTGTCATCCGTCTCCACAAACCACTGAGACATTTCAGACATTTCTTCGATGCTGGCTCAAGGTTTACCTAAATAAACCCCACACTATACTGAGATTACCTGGAAGAACTGGAGCTATTTTGTGCAACCCTGAAGTGGGATGTTTGTTTGTTTGTTGTGAGAATGCTTTTGACTTAATTTCCCTGAAGAGGACAGGATATTATTGTGGAGCAGAGCTATCCTCGCTTTCAGTTGATTCTACAGCGAAGCATGTGTCATTCAATATTTAATGAAACCTCTGTCCTCCTGACTTGTTCTTTCATTGCTGAACTTTCAGACAATACCTTTTATTCTGTCAACTGCATCAGGTTGTGTATGTGGGGGGGCAATTTATTTTTTTTTTTTCCTAGTCTGAATTACGAGTGTGAAGGGTTAACTCACCTTCTGCATTAAAACGTCAACCCCGTCATTTCCATGTTGTGCTTTCTTGTATTTGCATAATGCTTTCTGCTTGATTACAAGATGTCCTGTTCCCTCACCCACAACAATAGCCCTACAGATGATTAACATACAAATCAACGACTGTAAGGATGGGCCAGTACCAATACCTAGTGAAGGGGAAATGAAGCTTCATGAACCACTTGCGATATATAGTTATGTTTTGTTTTTCACTCCTATTTGTTTCAAGATAAAGGCTAGAGCAATAGAAATGGATTAAATGTCCTCTACATTTTTAAACCAAGGCCATCGAGAGGAGTAAAAAATAAATAAATGCTGCAAGTGTTTCATGAAGCTTCATTTTGCCATTACTACCCATAGTTTAGGACCGATACCAGGCCTTATTTTAGGGTATTCGCTCTCTTGTGGCCATTTTACTATCAGGAAATTGAATTTAGAAGAACAAATTGCCATTAATTTCATGTTATTTTATAAACTGACAGATCATTTTATTATTTAAAATGATATGTCAGTTTTTTGGAGGAGAAAGTTTATGCATCAAAAGTACTAGACGTACAATCATATTCTTGCTTTGTAGTTCATGACAAAGATCAAACTCTTATCTTCACATACAAAAGTCTAGTGAGAAACACCAAAGTACATTTTGTTTTCTCCAGGTGTAGATTTCCACTTAGACCGAAGTACTACCGACCTCTTCAGATTCCATTCAAAGACAAATGGAATCTGAATGTCCCTTTTCTGCAATCCCTAATCACCACGCTAGAGGTCTTCAGGGCCAAGATGGCAAGCCTGCCTCTTTCTGCTGTTAAGTGCAAAAGTTTAACACCACAAAACTACAATGAATCCAACATATTTATAACTTTTTTTTTGCGAATTTTTGCTTAATTGTGTGCAGTGAGATACTATATATATAGATAAAATACTATATAAAAAGCTAATATACATGTTGCAGTAGCTATCATTTCGGCCTTTCAATAAAGCTCTCAGTTTACTGGCTGATTTACATTCATACCCATGCACACCGTTTTTTTTTTTGAAAGGTAAATATAAATCTTATTGTCTGGAAAAATAAACTGTAAAGAGGACTTCAAATTGGAGAAATTTTGCTTCTGACCAAAATATTAATTACAGCACACCATGCATCGTTTGCGCATGCAACAAGATTGTTTCATTAGTGACGTTTGATTTTGATTTTTTTTTTTTCCAAAGACGTATTTCTCGCTTCATTAAGTTTTACAGTGTTGTGACAGTCATAGCAATGAATGCAACACTGCATAGCAACCACCTGTCCAGTCAGCACAGATGTTTGCATTGCACTTATATCTATGACCACAGTGCTGTTGTGGCAGGAACACAAACTGAGAGCTATTCTGTATGTGCAGTACGTTTTACATAGCGTGGCTATGCCTATTATACCGTTTGGCATGCTTAGCAGTCATAATGGCAACCATACAGAGCAGACACTTTCATTAAATGTCAGCCATGTTAGCCAGTAAACAGCCATTTACTCCTCCTGGCATAACTAACAACAAAACGTTGGCACCAGTGTGTTAATGAGCCCAATAAACATTGACAGTGATAGAGAACCATCAAGCGTAATACGCTGGCAGCTAAATGGAATTCAGCCAACATTAGTTCTATTATTTACATGTGTCTTTTTAAAAAAAAATCCTGTTGCCTATTGAAGGAGCGGAAGTCAGCAGATTGATGGTGATCTGGTGGAGCGGACAAATCCCGCACGACCAAGCAGGTAGGCACAACTCCTGAGGCGGACAAGGGCATATTAGTGGTGAAATTGGAATTGAGTGTTTGCTTTGGGGTCTGATAAATATGCTGACATGAACAAATGATAGGCGTGCGTAATCAACCGGGAAGGAATCGTCTCAGAAATGGTCAGAATGGGGGATGGGTTACCTAGTACCTACCATAATAATAATAATATTAGCTTGGACGCTGCTCATTTTGTGTTAGCATGACTCTTGCTACTGAAAGAGCTTCAAATAGCTTAACTTGGAGTGGTTCCAACTATTGTGGTCATCAGGTGTGCTGCAGGACAATCAGAAATTATTCGACATATAACGTTCAGCGGTATTTTGCAATATATAAGTACAAAAATATTGAATGCAACATATTTACAATAAGATATAAATAGTCACGGAAGAAGTTAATGAGTACAATTATGGTTTAAATAGCACCATTTTGATTATTGCACTACATGAGGATCATGGTTTCAAACAGTGTTTCCCAACTAGGTTTTGCGAAATGTTTAATATTTCATTTCCAAGATGCTAAGTAAATATTCCCAGTCATTTCACAATATAATAAATATTAAATGGTATGTGTGCGCTACAATTTATTTCCTTGGGGGTAATGAATGTTTTCTTCCTGATTATTCTAATTTAATTTAATTTAATTTAAATGATTAAAGGGGACCTATTCAAATGAGCTCCAATTGTTTGTGGTAAATGTTTTAAGAGTTTTATATAACAAAGGTACAAATCTAATTATAATTTATTTTGATTTCATATTGTATGTATTTATTTTCAAGGACACATTTTCTTATGTCTAATTTGAGTTACAAAGAAGATATGTATGATAATTAAATGTTAAAATAAAAATAGAATGGCATGTGCATTCATTTCAATTGGTAATGATAATTTAACTTTATTGAAATATATGCGACATATAGTAACAGGCAGAACACTTAAATGCTCGTCAATTAACCGGCTTTGATACCTGTTGGCATTCATACAACAGAATAAGTCATGGCTTCCTGTGTGTGTGTGTCTTAAATAATGATGCATGTTTAAGACTGCAATACCGTACAGATCGCAGGTTGACTTTCTCACTTTGATCACTTTTATTTGCTTTTGCTTGAGTTTCATTTGACTGGGTACAATTGCAGTTATATTATGAGTTATATTATCAATTGCAACATTACTGCTGCTTGAAATTGAGGCCCAGATGAGAACAAATACACTTTAAATGAACCTTGTGTACCTATTTGTTCAGATTCTATTCATCAATCTCGCTGCGGCCCCCCCGTCTGACTGTACTGTATCACGTCCTTCCCAAAAGCAGAGTGAGTCACAGATGTCTTTAGGTTCTATTTAAATCCCCCACAATAAGTGCACTTTAAAGCCTGCAGCCTGGCGGTTGGTGAAAATTGGATGGATGGAATGTGAAGGAAGGGTTGCCACCTTTAATTAGATAATGAGTTACTGATGGAAGGAGACGAATCACGTAATTCAGGAATATCGTGTTGTGACTTGTCCTCTGACGTCACCGTTTCCTCTTTTCTTAAACTTCCGATTCACTTTCACACACTGCAATTAAACATCGTCATCATCACCTTTCATTTCTAGTTTTGTCAATTAAATATAGTGTGCTGTGAAAGAAAAAGCTGTCTTTGACTTCTTAATTTGGCACCAACCATATATAGTATACAACAGCAAGAGTCAATTTACTTTTTAAATCCAATCAAAACAGAAGCAAATTCATTCAAATAAATACATTTCACTAATTAATAATAATAATAATAATAATTATTATTATTATTATTATTATATATATATATATATATATATATATAGTTAGGGTTCGGTCAGCATCCTAAAAACATGTTGACAATTTCTATTTTAACTCCTTCACTGCCATTGACGGCTATTGACGTTAAAAATTCATTTGAATTATTTCCATTAGTTTAAAATGTTTTCCACTTTTGTTAACAAGAGTATGAAAACCTAGATTTTTTTTTTATTGTATTGTACATTTAGAACAGATATACAATTTATGATTAATCGTGCATTAACTATTGAAGTCAATAATTAATTACATTTAAAAATCAGGCGATTACATTTTTAAATTGTAATTAATTGCATGACTTCATGAGTTAACTCACAATTAATCACAAATGTTATATCTGTTCTAAATATACAATTAAAAAGTTCAAGGTTTTCATACTCTTGTTAACAAAAGTGGGAAAAAATGTTAAACTAATAGAAATAGAGCAAACAAATATTTGATGTCTATAACTGTCAATGGCAGTGAATGAGTTAATATGCTAATAAAGTGGCAAGGATGTTACTGTACTCACATCAACTCAGTCCACTTGCCTTCAAACACTGAGTTATGATTAACAAATCATTATAATAATCACGTAATGCTGACAGATAGAGATCTCATTATCTAAGGCATAGCAGATTTGTAATGAATTATGATGCATGTCATCATGAGATAGTGAAGTATAACGAGTTTATAATGTCTCACAATAGACTTTAGTGTTCTTCCTGGTATCTTATCGGCTTTTATCATCCTTTTCCGCCCTGACGTCCTCCGGCTGGGTCACAGTTGCTTCAGGATGGCGTGGGGAAATAAAGATGAAGCCCATCCCTGTGTGTGTGTGTTGTCTCCGAAAACGCTATGTCAAGAAAGCTAAAACGCAATGTATAATTTTACACACACTAAACAATTTACCTTCATGTCGAGCATGACAGACGTGGTGCCAGCTGTGTTTGCCGGGACGCCGATCGCTATGCACATAATCACTTTTACCAGCCCCGGCCTGCCTGTTATGGATGACACTTGTCATTTACAGAGTTCAGCCCAGGGCTATCAGTCATCTGAATGTTCCAATGTGTTTGTGCCGTGTCTGTGTGTAAACTTGTCGAAGCAGAGAGACTTGGTGAGGCTCTTTTTTTTTTTATTTATTTTTTTATTTTTTTTTTTTTTATTATGAACACTGAAAGTGTTCCTGTGGTGATCAGAGGGAGACATGTTTTATCAAGAGAAAACTACAACCCAAACAAATCATAATTATACATAAATAATAAGTAATATTCATAAAAGTTGAATTGTTTCCAAATATATATGTATCTATTTTTATGTGAGCAGTTAAAACATCGTCGTATATATTTAACAACAATTGTTTCGCTCATATGTGTTGTCTGAAAAATGATGTGTCTGTAGGTGCACTGACTCTTCTTCAACGTTTGACTTGCGCAATAGCTCCTCTTCAATGCAGTAGATAAAACCATAGATGGCTATGGATAAAACCATAGTGTGGCGCAACATTTCAGCGCCCCGAGCTGGCAGGCATTACATGCCGGCTGTCAAGTTCCGGGCGCGTCAAGCTCTGCGGAAGTTCACTTGCTGTCTGCCGGAATGACAATTTATTTATTATTTCACGTTTTGCAACTTTGAAGGTATTGTAAGTGTGCAATATCGTTCTAGAAATGCCTTTCAATTATTTAGAAGTCTTGTAATAATTTATTAATTGTTAATTGTGTTTTAAAATGAAATTCAGCGGGGAATATCTTTTCCATTATTGATCAAATGATTTTAAAAAGGCCCATGAAGCCGCACCAGGAGGAAACGTCACCAGGCAGCTGCCGCAGGTTATTGAGTGCTCTGTGTTACCTTGACAAGTGTTACTCAGACTTTTCTAATAGTGTCCGTGAAACGTAATTGCACAATAAACTGCACGTCTTGCCTTGACTAAAAATGTCACTGGAAAAAAAGCTTTTAAAAGGTGTCATATATAATAACCTCATACAAGTGCCAGAGACGCTGTTGACTTGACAATGAAAACAAAGAGCAACATTGCTAAAGTGAGGGTTGCAAGCATGTCATCCATCATGCAATATTGCACAAATCGTCCTGCAGGATGATTCGTTGGCGTGGCTTTCTCTTCTAATTATTCCATCACCTGCTCCAACTGATACTAAAAGTAACCTTAATATCCCTTTGTTTCCGATATGAGCCTTTGCAATGCTACTGGGTCGTTCAACTGTTAATCAAACGCACAAAGTGTGTCCTTCTGATTCACTGCTGCTGCTGTTTTTGTTGCTGAGGAAAACAGGACTCTGTGGAGGTGCGACACCAGAGCAAAAGTTGACTCTTTATACCACCAAAGCAATAACAGTTGTTACTTGGAGGTAGGTTGCAAACTTGAATGCTCCGTGAATAATGGCTTTCATTGGCTTGGTCTCTTTTGTACGGAGACAAACACGTGGCTACAAGGCCAGCGGACATCCAAATGCATTTTTATTGTCCCACCTTCATGCAAGAGAAATTCTCCTTTGGAATTAGTAGCACTCAAACTTTGTTATGCATCCAATATTTCAACCTACTGATCATGTTTGTACCGGTAGTTTTTGAACATTGCAATTTCTTCCGCTCCCTGAGGAAATTACATCAGTTTATTGTGGAAATTTGTTATTTGCAGCGGATGAAAATTTTACTTTGCACACCTGAAAAAAATAGAAAGATTTGTTTGTGAATTGTGGCTTTAAATGTGTGTCCAAGTCAGGGTTCGGTGGATATTTAAAAAATAAAATAAAATAAAAAGCACTTAAACATGCTTGTTTAAGTTGGCATTACAGAAAGACTTCAGGTTATTTGATTGATTTGTGTTTTTTTCTTATACTATATGGAATGTAAAATGTTGTGATTGTACATTTTCTACTGCACAGGGATGCCTTGAGTTACCCAGTGACTTGACTTGTGAGTATTTCACTTTACAAGCCGTCATTTAGGCTTTTTTTTTGGTTTTTTTGCTTTGACTTTGCGAAGTAAAATCTGAGATACAAGCAGTGTATGTGCATGCTTCATAACAAGCAGCAACTTGGCAAATTGGAGGGAAAAAGCTTCAAAAGTGGCTTTAAAGTGTTTATTGCCACTCCCAGTTGACGTTTACTATCAAACTAAACATAAAAAAGAGAATTAAACGTAGTGGATTTAAAAAAAAAACATAACTGCCTTAAAGCCTGCCAGCCTGCAACACAAATGTTGCCGTGTTTTAAGCAACGGATAATTGAGTACTAGTAGTGGAGCAAAAAATCTTGAGAGAAAACAGAGGTTAATATTCTTTATCCTCTGCAAAGAACAGCTAATATTAATACAGCTTAATGAGGAGTTGTCTCCGTACAGCTGTATCGTACTACCGCCAGGTGGCCAAGGCATGCACACCACAAGAACCAGCACAGTGACCATGAATTGAAACAAAACAAAAACAAAAAGTAATTATGCTTTCGCGCATATTTTATAAAGTGTAAAATATATCAAATGCTATTTTGTCATTAAAAACACATTGCAAACACATTTTATCATTTTTTGGGAGAAGGCTGGAACGGATTAATGACACTTCCATTCATTTCACTGGGGAAAGAGGATTTAAGATATGTGTGTTTTCAATTATGAGCGTGGTGACGCGATTAATTAAACTCGTATCTCAAGGCACACTGCATCTATATGACAGTATTCTAATTGAGTCAGTCCCAAATATACATACTTATAACTGCAGTAGTCGTGAAACAAAACACATCGGGCGGCTTCAACATCACATTTAATCACTTGATTTCCTCACTTGATGTCATTTTGGGAGCAATGATGAGCGACAGGGAGGCGACACATGAGAGCATGCGCCGGTCAGTTTAATATCCAAGTGTTATGACCTCAATCTTTGCCACTGTCAGTCGCATGATGCTAATGAGGTATTGCCCATCCTAAAAGATGAAACCAATCTGCTGCAACTCCACCTTCCTTGCGAGTGCTGTTTAGTGTTTTAGTGAGATATTAACCAGGCGGACTATTTCTATCACTCTGCTCCATCTTTCATCAGTAAGCGTTTGTAGCATTACACTAGATTTGTTTTCATGATTAAATTGCAGAGAGCGTTGCTTTGCTCTTGCACTCACAATATTGATGTGATCATTCTTCAATGAAATATATCCCTTGCCTTTTCTTCACTGACGATGATGTTGCGCAAGAGATGAGAAAGTCCTCCCAGGGTGGTGCTTCCGACACCAATTAACGGAAAATATTGAGAATGCAAAACACAAAGCATGTGTATGATAATTTGACAGCAGCCAAACCAAGCAGCAGATGAAATAAATCCGGAGTGAGGGGAACCATCGCATGTCAGCAAAACACAGAACAAATAGAGGAGACGTCCATATCAGTTTTTTTTTTTTTTACAATTCAGGATTGAGGATGACCTGAAGCTTATCCAAGCTGACTTGATGCGAAAGCTGGACAACACCCTGTAACTCGATTAGGTTCTTCTGTGCTTGGTGTCATGCATTTGAGTACATATGTTTGTACTGTTTGACAAAAAAGACCACTGAGTAAAGATGTAGACTTCGATGTTAGCTACTAGCTAGCTATTGACTGCTTAGCTTGTTGTTGGTCAATTTAATTTTATACGGCTATAGACGTCAAAAATTCATTTGAACTATTTCTATAAGTTTAACATTTTCCCACTTTTGTTAACAAGAGTTATGAAAACCTAGAATTTTTTTGTATTGTATTAGAACAGATGTAAAATATGTGATTAATCGTGAGTTAACTAGTGAAGTCATGCGATTAATTACGATTACAAATTGTAATCGCCTGATGCCTCTATTTTTTAATAATCTTTTCTTTTAAAAAAAAAGAGATTATAAAAAATTAAAATACAATTATTTTTTCTACAAAAAAAAAAATATATATAAAAAATTTGGGGCGTCAGGATTTTAATCTTAATTAATCGCATGACTTCACTAGTTAACTCACGATTAATCACAAATTATAATTTAAAAAAATTTACAAAAGTGGGGAAAAATGTTAAACTAATAGAAATAGTTCAAATTAATTTATGATGTATATAACCGTCAATGGCAGTGAATGAGTTTTTTTTTTTTTAAAGAACAAAAGATGGGAAATATACAGCTGAGCTTGTACGTTTACATACCTTAGGGTATGTAAACTTATGAGCATAACTGTACAAAAGCTCAACGTTGCTTGATGACACAAAAATGCTATGAATCGTCACCAAAATTCACATGCACATCTCTACTCATGTCCACTTCAACCTTTGAAAATATCAAAACAATTATCACAGTATGTTGGACTTATGGGCATTAGGCATTTCTCTCACCATACTCTTGTGCTCATAAGTTTACATACCGACTCTTAGAGTATGTAAACTTAAGAGCACATCTGTAGGCCTATTTGATCACAATGGGAAATGTTCAGAACTTTCTAGGATATTATGTATTACCTCTGTATGATTGAAATGTGTCCCTTTATGGGTATAAAATCAGCAGCACAAACCCGGCCAAAACGCTTCTATGGAAATGTAGTGCGAAACAAGAGAGAGCGATTCAATAGTGCAAGCAGATGCAGGGTGTCTTATTTTCTCCAAGACACTTTAGGAAGACTCAAATGTGTGGAAAACAACAATTGGGAGTGCTTTAAAACAAGACACCATTTGGGTCAACGCATCTCACAGTTTCACATCAAATGCACATAGTGCTCCCCGAAAGAAAGAAAAAATGAAAACTGCCTTCAAATTAACATTTAGATGGAAATAACGCACGAGGGCCTCACCAGTCAAAGCCAAGGGAGAAACTAAAGAGGTATCCATCAAAGTCATTACCCTTACCTCCCAGAAAAGGATGAATATGCATCAACGCTATATCCCACCAAAAAGATGTGAGCCCATTAACTCAATTATTGACAGGTACGTCTTGAGATCTGATGGGGCTTGATATCCTTTTAATCTTCTTATTTTAGTCTGCATGTCGCCACAAGCAAGAGCAAACAGCAGGGATGGCCTGTGAGTGTCAACAACTGCTTTTCCCTTCACACATGTACAATCCCCTTTGGACTTCGGAGCTCAGAAGATGCGCATGCAATGTCAAACAAATACAGTGAAAATGGATCACTTTTCACACATCATTGCGGAATCACAATGTCCACATCACTCTCGCACACTTTCCTAGCTTCTCTCTGGTCACACGTTCTTTCTTTCCCCCCCCCCCCCCCCCCCCCTTTCCCCTAACACCTCCCTCTGGAGCTGTGGCGTCACTCCCTGTCAACTCCAGACTGGAACGCACTTGATATTCTCCCTCTCAGGCCACGGCAGCGTGAATAAACAGATGATTGGCAGCTCCAGCCGAGACAGCGTGACGGTACTGCGGGCTCTTATCTCCTGCTCGCCTTCAAAGGCGCAAAACGGCGTGTGCCCTTCCACGTGTTTACGTTGACCCAGAACAAAGTGCAACACTTGAGTATGTCTTCCGGTGTTTCATCTGCTCGGATTTTAGACGTTTGCTTACAGTTACATGACATGACATGGCATGACGCACTCAGTGGCGCCTTGGGATCCGAGTGATTTGACTTGCAAGTTTTTCCAAAATATGAGCCTGTTTTTTTTATGGATGATTTTCCAAAAAGAGGCCTCAAACCGTTTATTGCCACTCCATCTTGAAGTTTACCGTCATGCGAAGCATAAAACAAAGGGAGCGCTTTGTGTATTTAAAACAACCACATGGCTTTGTTTTAGATAAGTCAGTTTAGCTTAATGCTAACATACAATGCAAAACACTTAGTGATGGGAAAAGGAAGCTTCATGAACAACTTGCGATACTTTTTTTTTTTTACTCCTCTAGATGGTGACCTTGGTTTAAAGATGCAGTGAAGATTTGATTTATTTCCATTGCACTAGCATTTCTCTTATACACACATGCATATTCAAACCCCAAAAATTGCATATTTGTTCAACCATTAACATTGCGTCATCAAAGAGAGCAAACCATTTTCAACACTTGAGATTGGTCAATAATTTGTAAAAATGTCAACCACATGTGTGGACTGACCAATGGAATAAATTTTGGGGAAAAATATGAAATTTGCCAAATTGTGACTTATAACGTTTTGAGCCATCTCTATATACAGTATATCAGTTTGTCTGCATTATACTGCCCTCAGGTGGCCAAGGTGCACACTCCAGAGGGATTAGCACAATGCCCATTGAATTACATTTTTTTTAAATTATTATTTACATTTCATTTCACGCAGTCACAACTATGTGTTTATATGGTGCAATATTATAGAGTGCTAATTTTCTTGTTAAAAAGCACATTATAAAGGTTTTTGTTGTTTTAGTTTGGGAGGAAGTTTATATTATTAAATGTGGGAAAGGCATCAAGGCACCACCAGTTGTGCATTAAATGTGTACAAGTTCTCTTTGTGGCCCACAAAACGCACAATGATGACTACCTTTAAAAAGCCTTTTTCCCACCACATGTGACAACGATTTGCGTTTGAAGAGGGAAAAGTCAGTGTGACACAAGGCTTCATGCATCGACTCGCACGTCCTCATGCGCATTTATATTCATTGAGCTCAGCATGTTGGAGAGCTTTTGTCTCAACCTCCGTTCTCTTCAGTTCTACTAACTGCCATGGGATGAGATCTCCCGCTGTTACTGGTCAAGGCATGAATATCCTGCTGGCCTTCATCGCGGGTGAAATTATCCAGTCACCTCTCAGAAGAACTCAGGCGTGCACTAAAGGCCTAGATACACCAATCCGACGTCGGGAGTAGGACAGCCGTCTGATCAGTGTATACATTACTATTACCGTCGTAGAGTCGGATCGAGTTGGAATACGTCGGTGGGGGCGTTACCAGCAAATTCGACATGTTGAATCGGCATTGGGCCATTTGATCACTGTGATTGGCTGTTTGCTAGCGAATCAGGAAGAGGAAGTGACGAACGCGGATAAACAGTACTGATGGAAAGCCTGGACCAGGGGTGCCCACACATTTTTGCGCCAAGATCTACTTTTCAAGCAGCCAACCTCCTGCGATCTACTTGTTATTATTTATTTCGTTTTGGAGGGGCTTAAATTAAATAAAACTTAGTACCGTACGGCCCGCTAAAACAACCCCACCGCACCGCACGGAAGTCGCGCCAACATTGAACCATTTTCATGATTTCAGATAGACCACCATGGATGAAATATTGCGATCTTGATTCGGCTCGCAAAGCTATTTCTGAATGGAGTGCTCAGCCTCATTCATTCAACTAAAGCGCGAGCATCCCATTCAAGTGAATTGGAACGAACACACGACCAGGTGATTTGATGTGATAAAAAAAAAAAAACACAATCATTACAAATCCATCCACAAGTACCTTTTTAAAGTGTAAATATAGCTCAGCCTTGTTGTAAAACATTATTATATTTATTGTATATACTGTATATTTATGACTTTGGCGAAGACCAGCAGGCGCCTCTTGCCTCGCTTGCGCAAAAATAAGGAAATGGGCGTGTAGAAGATTTCAAATGCACAATCAAGAACAGTCAAGGACCTAGACCATTTTTTTTTCTGCTCAATTTGTGCATTGTCACCCTGCTGTACCCTCCGCATTTGAACGTCCAATGTTTGTCTGGACAGAAGATCGGGAAGATGACTTTGTGTTTTTGGTTCAAGAGAGACCGGCAATGTATGATATTATCGTTAAATGGTATGCCGACAAAGGTATGAAAGCCAAACTATGGCATGACATTGGAACGCGACTGGATTTAGCAGGTAGAATTTACTTTTATACTTGAGAAGTATAACAACTGTTTGTAATTAATCAAAGTAACCGGTATGCATTATTTAAGTTTTTATATATGGCACCCGCAAAGAGGTTTCCGGTTGCCTTTATGAATAATGACTACTGCCGCCGATGGTGTGGAGAATAATTTTTTCACGCGCATGCGCTGAAGGTATGTAATAGTCGAGTCGGTGCGGTGTGTATTTTTGTCAACGTCTGGGCCGGTCACATTTGGCTGACGTCGGATTGGTGTATATAGGCCTTAGAACTTATCAATCATGGGTTGATCAGGAATGACTGTTTTGAGGTTGACTCTCGGCTCCGGCGTTTTCACCAAGTTGTGGTGAAACTCTGTGCAAATATTATCGCGACTCAAACTTCAAGTGGGCATGCAGTGGCTGTGGCTAATATTAAACTGTAAAGATTGGATCATGTCATTTCGCTGAAGGTTTCTGTATGTGACGGCCCAGGATCCGTCCGAGGAAAACCTCTTTGGCATGTTGTGGAAAAACAGCCCCTGGCTTTAGCGTATTCCGCTTTGATTAGCAAGAGTGACAAAAACACACATCAATAATGTAAAAGCACAATTAATGACTTCCCCACTTCTGTCAGATCTCCCATCGCCAGCCCCACCCCTGCACTGCTGCCATCCCCTTGTTACGAGTTACGACATGCAGCAATAGGACAAATATGGAAAGTGGAAGTCATCACTAAATCATAGGAATGGTGGGTAACCTTTTGTGATGCGACACTTTGTTGTCCACTTCCAGAGGATTATAAGATATAAAAATTGAAAAAAACCACAGCTGAGGTTTGCTATTGTACTTTGTATATCCTACTGAATGTTTTGTACCTGTGAGTTGATGAAATATTCATGTTGCTTTGCATTTTGAGCTGTCACGACAAGAGTAATTGCTTGTGTAATTGCAAGATAAATGGTAGGTTTAGTGCTAGAATGAAATCTGATTGTACAGCGTAGGAGCTTAAAACAAACACAAACTCTGTTGGACATACGGAAAGGGGAAATGGCTAAGCCGGATTTACATAATGAGCAGGTGAACCATATAACAACACCCAAAAACTGTGCCGGCTTCTCTGAGTCCCTGCTCATCTGAGATGGACTGACACAAAATTTAAAAGTTTGCTGTGGTCTGACGAGTCCACATGTCAAATTGTTTTGGGAAATCATGGTTGCAGCGTCCTACGGGTCGAAGAAGAAAAGCAGAACAAGTGGGCAAATGCAGGTCACTCCAAGTCTATCAAAAGCACTTTAATTGCTGCTTTTGAAACAAACTCGCGGCCCTACATGAATAGCGCCCGCTGGCGGCCAACCAGAAAATTTCCCGCTGGTCTCGCCGGGCCAGGACGAACCTGAAGAAAAGTACCGTCCGGATTGTTATCAGAGTGAAGTTTAAAAGTCAGCATCTGCCAAGCCACATTGTGCATATGTGACAATAGTATGACTTTCCAGCAAAAGAGTGTGAGTAGAGTACTAGACTGGGTTAGGGTTAGTCTGTTAGTCAGTCCAGAACTTTCTCCCTTTGAAAAAGTGGAACATTATGAAGCACAAAATACTGCAATGGAGGCATTTGTGTCCTCAGGTCTCAAGGAGTTATTAAGATTTGTTAAAAGGAAAGATTCAGTAAAAGGACGAAACATGTCACTGTCCCAATAAATAAATATATATATATATATATCGGGGAAAAAAATATTGATTCTTCTATCCATTATGCCATTGATTAATTGAATAATTAATCGAATCATCTATTAAAATGTTATTTCACATATGTATTACAAAACCATTTTATTCCCAATACTGATTATTAAGCAGTCATTGATATTCTTTATGGATTAAAAAAAACTACAACTAAATAACAATTAAGCAATTTCACACAAGAGGAATTCATGTGCTGAGCAACCTTTTTGAATCAGATTCAGTTACTGGTTTGGTCATTGTTTTCCAGAGTAAAAGCAGATGTTTGCTAATGTTTTTACTTTTGATTAGCCTATACACTCAAAGGATAATCAAATTTATCTTATGAAAGACTACGGAAATCCGAGAATATTGTCAGGCTGAAATCAGAGGATTTGGAGAATTTTAAATTAAACAATGTTTCTAAACAATTGCCTCAATTATTAAAATAGCTATCACTTTGGTAATCAATTAGTTGTCAATAACTTAATTAATTCATTCATTTTGACACCTCTAAAAACGAAGTTGAACAGATTCAATATTAAATATATTGCCTTTGTACAGTATTCGGTTGAATAGGTCGAGATGGATTTGCAAATGATCATATTCGGTTTTTATTTAGACTACATTTTACACAGCATCCCAACTTTGTTGTATTCAGTGGTGCAGGGCAAGTCATCCCCAAGCGCAGCTGTGTGGCCCATCTTGTCACATTCATCACCATCTTGCATAGTGACATGCAGAAGCAGCTGCTATCTTTGTAATGACTTCCTAAAAAGATTAGGATCTTGACAGCGACCATGTCCACTCTTTGTTGGAGTGGAAAAGGGCACCAAAAGGGGAGCACACGAGCATCGCCCCAATGAGATGGATACATGTCAGGGAAGACAAGAAAATTGACTTTATCATGATTATAATGTTCTTGTGCCTTAATTACCTGTCCACAAATGTGTGTGGGCTTTGGCGATGATGGCTGTGTGGCGCGTGCGCGTGTGCGTGCGCGCGTGGTAGGAGGTGGGGAGAACCCATCAATGAGCTGGCTCGAATCATTTTCAGCCCAGCATGATATAAGACCCTATTCTCCACCTACGTTCCACTTGCTCATTGGCGTTACGCAGGTATATTTATTGCCCCCAACCCAAAGGGTAGCCGCCCCCATTTATCGGAGCAGATCCCTCTGCACTCGGCACTTGAGCAACTTCTCTCCGATTCCGAACAACAGGTAGGACAAATTGGGATGATATTGGCAGGAGGGCATTATATTTACAAAAGACTGAGACATTTTTGCTTGGGATATGTCTGTCAACGTTTCGTGCGCATTTTACGCGCTAAATGCGCTCCAAGTGCACTTGATTGCTGGGTCATGAACAAACACTGAAAGACAAAGGTGATATTTTTTCAGGCGTTGCTGGGAAAATGAGAAGAAGTTTTTTACTGGCGTTTCTGCTCCTCCTCGTCAAACTTCGATGCAGTCAGTCCAGATGCGAGGATCCCGAATCGCGCAAGCCAACTTCACTTGTAAGCTTGTTTTGACATTTTCCGTGTATTTTCCATGCATTGATCGATTTGCTCTGATTGGTCTTTCTCAGCAGGAAACTCTTGGTTTAAGTAACCCCAAAGTGAACCTCATGAGGAGGTATAGCGATTTGGATTATGACAGTTTTGTGGGTTTGATGGGCAGAAGAGATGCTGCCGGTGAGTTTTTTGTTTCTGTTTTGTTTTTTAATTACACGCGTTTAAATGAAACATTTCATTTGACTAATCCTTTCAGATGCAAACGCTGTGCAACATCCACAAAAAAGTAAGCAATTTTTATTTTTATTTTAAGAGTGTGGGCTATTGAAGACAGAAACTCATATGTAATTTTGTTATTGTTGTTTTTTTAGGGGAAATGCATGACATCTTTGTTGGATTGATGGGAAGAAGGAATTCTGAGCCCGGTGAGTGTGCCATCTGACTTTATTTGATCTTTTTTGAACAAATTATATTAGGTACACTTCTCTGTTTTCTATCCAGACACCGGTCCCTGGAGGAGAGCATACCCCGAGAGGAGAGGGATATTTGTGAACAAGTGTCGGCTGAGGTGAGGATTTTTTTTTTCTCTTTCAATGGGCTTACAGATTGTGCACCATCATTCACGGAAGCTTTCTATATCGGAAGATACAACCATTCATCCATCTATCCAGCCATCCGTTTTCTTTTGTGCTTTTCCCAATGGGGTCGCAGGTGATCTGGAGCCCTATCTTAGCTCATTTTGGGGCAGGTGTGCAGTACAATTTGGTTGAAGATAAAACCATTTCAAACAGAGCCTCTGCTCACTCAAGCTTGTGGGCAATAAACACACGATTCGACCATTTGAGACCATTATGTGACTATTGCTTTGAAATGTCAAAGAAAAAATAAATCCTCATGATAGTTATTAAAACTGCCTGGTGTGTTTTGCTGCAGGTTTCTTCGGGGGCTGTGACAGAAACAACATCCACATGATGAAGGAGTCGCCTGACGGAGAACATGAATCACATTATAAACCTGCCAAGTGGCCAATGAAAAAGAACATGGATTCTTCTTTATTATTGATTCAAAAGTTCAAAATAAACGTACTTTTATACATATTCTTTTATTGTGATGATGAATACTCAATAACCAAGTATGTTTGCTCTCATAAAAGAGCTCGACAAGGATTCAATAATGATTTGTTAATTTGGGGCTTAAGTGTTCCCAGATGAAAGTACACGGCCTCATACAGTTATTTTTCTTTCCTACCGACTGTGGGTTTTAAGGCACATCAATGAGAAACACAATATTTAAAACATTTTTTTTAACTCATTCATTGCCATTGATGGCTATAGCTGTCAAAAATTAATTTGAACTATTTCTGTTAGTTTAACATTTTTTCCACTTTTGTTAACAAGAGTATGAAAACCTAAAAAAATATTGTACATTAAGAACAGATATAAAATTTGTGATTGATCATGAGTTAGTTACTAGTGAAGTCATTCGATTAATTACGAAAAAAACGCACCTAATTTTTTATAATATTTTGTTCTTTTATTGTTTATAAAAAAAAAGTAATTTTAATTTTAATTATTATTTTCTTTTTTTATTCTCTTTTCTTTTCTTTCTTTTTAAAAAAAGAAAGAAAAGATTATTAAAAAATTAGGGGTGTCAGGCGATTACATTTTTTTTATCATAATTAATCGCATGACTTCACTAGTTATTAATTACAAATTTGATATCTGTTCTAAAATTCAAATTCATATTCTTGTTAACAAAAGTGTGGGGGGGGAGGATTTCAACTAATCGAAATAGTTAAAATGATTTGTTGACGTCTATAGCCGTCATTGGCAGTGAATGAGTTAATGTTGTAACAGGAGAAAGACTAAATGTAAAAAAATAAATAAAAAGATTTTATGCATTTTTTTTGTGTCCCCATCACGCATTGGTAATGATGTGACTTGATGAGGGGCATCCAATATGAGTCCTTCACTCATTTGTGGGTCACTGGTCACATCATATCTCTGACATGATTTAAAATGTAAAATGCCTTGTGTTGTTTCACTAAAATGCATGAAATGAGGCACATGTCTAACAGGCATGCAAAGTGATAGCATGTGCCAGTAATATGCCACGTTGTGCTCAGATTTAAATCTACATACTGATGATGTCAAAGGTATTCAAGCAAAACATCTTGATTTAAATCAAAGTTGCTGCGAGTAAATCAAAATCTCATTACACACATATATGTATGTATGTGTATATACTGTATGTATATGTATATATATATATATATATATATATATATGTGTGTGTGTGTGTGTGTGGATGGATGGTATGTCTGCTTGATGACGTTAGTAGCATGTTCTCACAATGGCCTGCGAATACAAAAACATAACATTTTTAAATAATAATATAGATAAATAGAATGACTACCACTAGGCAGTGAGGAAAAGTATGGTGAAGTTCATCTGTTTGTGCAGTGGACCACTGAGTGAAACAAGTCGGAGGACTCTCTCGAGTGAAAATATAAACTGCTACGTTAGCATCTTGAGCTAGTCACTAGCTTGCTGTCTATATTGGCACGTTGTCATGCAGTACGTTTGTGTTTTAGGCTTTATATTATTTGAGTACATTCTGTGGAAATTACTTGGGGGAAAAAAGAAAAGATAATTTACGTACAGCCACGACACATTTATCCGCGACTGTATTGATATTAATATATCACTTGTCATTTAAGTTAAGAGTATTTTTGGTTGATCCTAATGAGGATAAGCACTTTAGAAAGGTAAATAGAGGCTTTTGTTTTGACTTGTTGGAGGAGAGGAGAGAGAGAGAGTGCATGGTAAAGATGGTCATTTAAGAATTGACATAATATTGGATATATGTAGAATGAGAACCAACTACTTTGCATATGCTCGTCATGCATCATTTTATTTTATTTGTGTATATGTTTTTTTTAGGATTATTATTTTTAATAGTCTCCACACAACATCATTTGAAAATGACAACAGACTGTATGCCTTCTGTTTGCAGATTGTGTTAGAATCATAATTTAACAACCAAAACCAATTTGTGTCTTTTCGTCTATTCTTTTGGTTTGGCAGGATAAATAAACTGGCGATTCAATGGGTGACAGAATCAGTAATAGATCTGCCTCATAGGAATTGCAAATTGATTTAGTTGCATCATCAACAATAAATTGACCAATTATCCCTTTGTTGACAAGGCATTGTGTCCCCTGCAATCATCTACTTACAAATAAACACATCTCTGTTTCACTGTTTGAGTTCTAAAGGTGCAGGTCAGGTGCACAATTTAAATGCATCAGATACTCCCATGTTCAATAAATGTGTTATCACTGACGTGACAGCAAATTCATATATTGTTTCATGCACGATTGAGGGCACAATTTCAACAGTTAAATAAATAGCTTACAACATTGTTAATAAAATAATAAATGACTTGTTTTGCAGCACAGATGCATATGAATGATAATAAAGGTGTTTCGTCCACCAACAGGTTCATGCTTCGAACTGAATGTTGACACAACCCATGTCCCATTCTAATGTAGACAGTCTACACTTAGGATGTCTTTCTGATTAATAACTGTCCATGCTAACCCTGAACTTCGACTAAATACAGTACATGTCTAGTGTCTTGAGTTGATTTGTTTGGTTGATTTTACAACACTTTATTTACATTTAATACAAAAATACAAACACCAATCTTTTTGTTGTTTTTTTAACAGTCATCATGACTTAGTAATAAAGATCTGTGAAATAATCTGATCTTTCTGCTGCTCTCATATTGTGAAACGCCCGAGGAAAAACAATGAATCACTTGATCTGAAACTGGGAGGTCTTCACTACAGCGATGAAGCAAGCTTGAAATGCAACAGCAGCTCCTAATAAAGCTTCCTGGGTGCCATCCTGGGATAGAGAAGCGGTCCTGGCTTGCTTGATTTGCGCCCCGGGCGAACCATCCTTTGGAGATTTATGTTTGCTTCTTTTTAATCGCTTCATTTTAGTTTGACCGCAGATACTGAAGATGAAAGCATTGGAATGGTGTTCTAACGTTCTTGACCACCAGATGTCACCCTTGCAAAGCCAAGTAAATCAAATATCCACCGCTAATGTATGTTTAGAGTAAAACTGAAAACCTACACTTGTTTTTGTTTTTTTGTTTTTTTAATAGTTGCATCCAGTCTACTCTTCAAAATAAACAATTGGTAGGCTATAACTAATACAAGTTTAAAAATATATATAATAATAAAAAAGTAAAAATGAAAAACTGCGTTAAAAGAACACTTGCCAATGAGCTGTTGACATAAGTGGCTGTTGCGTCATGACGGGTGGGTGTGTGCGTGCGTGCGCGCGCGCGCGTGCGGGTGTGTGTGTGCACGCGCGTGTGCGTGGGGGTGCGTGCGTGCGTGTGTGTGTGTGGGGGTGTGTTTGTGGGTGGTTCCCACCATTCCCATCATTACTGTACCACAACGCAATGTAGCATATTTTTTCCCCAAAGGGCATGTTAGGTTAGGAGGGAAATTCCACAGCATGCAGGATTCAAATGGATCGGCCTGAATCACCAGCAGATACGAGTTACTTGGCAGGGGTTTCACTTTTTCTTCTTCCTGTGCTGGGAGCTGTATGCTGACATCAGCTGCCTGAAACCAAGGTCATTTGGATTTCCAGGAAAGTCAGGATGATTGTCAAGATTTGCTCTGAAATAATTGTAAATAATCATAATTGTTGTTACAACCAGCTAATGGATTTGAATCAAAAGTATGTGATGACAAAATAGTAATATGCTTGTAGCCTTTCTTATGACTAACGTTTCTCCTGCAGCTGTGGCAAAATAGCAGAAGTCAAGTCAAAAATGATGTGCCCCCACTATAGTCTAAACAGTCAATGCCATTAAATTGTGTTTGAGGAATATGAACTAAGCAGAAAAATATCATTTTTATCCATCTCAGGAGGTGGTCAATTTGTTCTGTACTGCCACCTGCTGTCAACTGAAATGGACAACACAGTGCCCATGGACTCATCCTGGGAACGTCATGGCTCACCTGTTTTTTGGGTTTGGTCACATTATGTTTGCGAGGCAAGCTCATGGGCACTGCGTTGTCAATAGACACCAATAACAAAATGAACTAACCAAGTTATTACACTGGTGACAGCAGTTTTGAAGTTCTTGCTTTCCAATCATTGAACAAATAATCAAACACTGATCGACACCACAATGTAATATAATTTCCAAATTGCAAAGGCTACAATTCTGAAAAAAACTCATCTTAATTTCAGCCATCGTACTCTTTCATATTAAGTCATACTTGTCTTTATTTGAGCATAAGACTACATTATAAAACCAATAAATAATACATTTGATATTGCTAGACAGATTAATTTACTGCTTGTGTTTGTTGAACAAAAAAGAAAGGGCCATGTAAAATAAAGAATCACATATTAAATCGCAATCACAATTTTGAGAGGGAAAATTTTTTCAAAATTTCTTTAACATATAATCATTCTTGAAACTGCACATTTCAAGTTTTTTTTAAGACAATGTATGTGAAGTTTGCTTTTAGTGTTGGTGGTTAACTTTAATGTGTAAATTATTTAACAATCAATATCTGTGATTATTCATCGTACTGTTTTAGTTTTTATGGGGTCTGACATTCTATAAACGCCATGTTCCCTTCCTCAAACTGTTGGAAGCACTTCGCGTGTATGCCACATGCGTGCGCCAGAGAGCTGATGTCATGAAAACAGCCACAGGATAATACGTATATATATATTAACAATTATTTAAATAATTGAAATACAACCGTACAATACAGCACATAGAAGCAAATAATAAAGAGAAACAACAGATAAAAACAAAATAACATAAGAACAATAAAGTATTTCCAGGGGTCATCCACTATAGTTTTTTTTTAAGGATCTCGCAGGGTACAACACTAATGAATAATAAATAATGAATAATTTTGACCTTATTTACTATAAAGAATTTTAGAGGCAGGGTCAACATTTATTTCCAACATGTATGATATTATAGATTATAGGTAATGTGGATCATATTTCAAAAGAGCAAAATATTTTATGACGAGGGAGGGATTTTTATTTTTGCAACGCACCTACTGCGCTCGATCCAAATTGACGATTTTTGTTTTCAATATAATGCACATTTATTGAACAGAGATGTATAATACAAAGATCAGGAAATCCCAATTGCATGTTGTACAAAAAAATCTGTAACATGCTGCAGCGACTTCCGAGGTTGCCCCACCCACAAGCAGCAACACGCTTGCAAAGAGCACTTTGCTGCAGGCACGTACCCACGCCTCTGAGCTCTCAAGTTAGATCACAAGACCGGACGAAGTTATCCAGCTGCTGCCCACGGTAAGACTGCGCCTGTACACGCGACTCACAAAACCTGCGATTTTTACAACGAACACTCGAAAGACTTCTAAAAGGAAAATCAAAGCTCATGCTTTTTTTGTTTTGTGTATGTGTGTTGTTTTTAATTATTATTATTTTTATTATTATGTGCTAGGGATGCAAGTAACATAAATAAAAAGAAAGTAGTATGAAAAGTGGATTTAACATGTAAAAGTTAAATTTGAGAGTCCTTTAAATAGATCAGCAACATCTTTTTTTTCTTTTCTTTTTTTACTGCAGGTCATTTGAGCAGTTGGGATTTTCATTCAAGGTATCTAGAATTTAGTTGTAACTAGATGAAATGACAGATATCTGTACTATTTGCTTGGTATGGAAAGACTCCTTAATTTTTTTATATGTGTTGCAGATCTGATAAGTTATTTAAATGTAGTCACAGCAAATGAGAATAAATTGGATTCGTAATACACATATTGTAACCCTTCTGATTAATGGAGGAGTTAAAACAACTAATTAAAGTGATAGTGTGTAATACTTGACCACTAGATTTCGCTATATCGTAGAATGCAGCCAAAGCGCATGCATCTCAAAGCACACACACTTTAGGGGCTCAGAGAGAACACACTTCACAAGCCTACCAGCAATTCTTAGTTTGCGTGAGCGAAGGAATATCTCGACAAGGACGACGACTTGGAAGCCGGTGTGAACACTGGCGGGCGACACCGAACGACCGAATGAGCCGGATTGAGTCGGAGCAGTACAAGAGCGGCTAGCAGGAGTTAGTCGGGGCAATAGGCTGGAGTGCTAACAAGAGCAGCTAATGGGAGAAGCTAGTTAAAATTTAAAAAAAAGTCGTAAAAGATTGAGAGAGCAAAGCAAAAGGTGACAAGCGACGGGAGCCCGAATCACGGGACTTAGCATCGACCACCTGCAGCCCCCAGTTGTGGAAGTTAAGCGGCGGTTGACCCATTGGGTCCGACACTAAATGCAAGCACCGCCAGGGCTAACTATACGTTCGTGAAGTTGTCCTTTGGGCATCTGTAGCAGTAAGATGGCGGCGACACGTCATATAATTACTGATTATTAGACCTACGATTATATTTTAAAAAATGTACGTAGATGTCATAGAACAATTTTTTTTGCATATCATTGAAATCAATATTGAATAACTTATTAGTTCACCAGTAGATGGCGCTAAAGATTCCATACTGTCACTTTAAAAAATATAATTTTGATACAGCACTTCAACATACAAACAGTATGCTTTTTTTCTCTAGAATAAATCAGCCTATTTATTGACTACAAATACCAAAAATGAACTTTGGACTTATTTTGGAGCTTTGGTATTACATTTTAAATGTAATAACAGAAATGACATTTTCTGTAGACTTTGAATGCTTACAAAATCATCTATTTTCTCCACTTGATCTCTCAATCCTAATATGCTAATAGCACCTTGTCTTAACATAAACAAATGCACAACTGCTAGGAAAAGCCAAATAATATGGTGGACGCACGACGCGGTGACGTCACACGATTCCTGTTCTAGTTTTCATTATTCATTTCCAGTTTTCACGTGAGTCCTTTTGATCCGTAGTTTTAAGTTATTGTCTCCTCAGCTTTCTGCCTGAGTGTTTTGGTATCCACGCGTTGAGTCCTCTTTCTCCGTTTTTTTTTTTGTTTCCTCAGCTTTAAGCTTGAGTGATTGGTTTCCACGTGTAGTTTTCCCCACGTCGCCTTTAGTTTCTCCGCTTTGTATAGCTCGTTTGTATTTGTTATTCTGTTTATTCGCGTCGTGCGGTTTTATAGCCCTCGGGTGTATTTTTGTTAATTTCTTTCCTTGCAGCTTTTGCATGCGACTTTTGTTCATAGTTTTTCTCCTGGCTTCGTTCCAGAGCTTTGTGTTGTTGCTCCCCACTGTGTAAGAATACATTTGTCAATCTTAACCTTTGTGTCTCTGCGTTTGTGGCATCCACTATCCGGGTTATCCGGAAATCATTACAGTAAGACTACATGTTTCTGATTTAAAAAAAAAAAGAGAGAGAGAGAGAGAGCAGCATGCCTTGAACTTATATTAAACATGTGTTTGTTTTTCTTGCTATCACGTTGTCTAACAGTGTGGACTTGATTGAAACATAATTAAAAACTTAGGGGATAAAATATTATTAATTAAGGTCAAAATTGAACTATAGGCTAACCTTATAATTTTGGGTTCATATTTTTATATCCAACTCGAGAGGAGTCCTGGCCTCATTTGTCATGAACATCAGCACATGAGTTGAGTTGTAGAGACGTGGGAGGGATTGGGTGGAGCAAACCACCAAGCAAAAACGGGGGTGCTGTATTTCTGTTGTTAAAAAAAAACAATTTCAACCATATACTACTGTATGGTTTAAAAAAATAATTTTGCTTGTGGACATACATTAAAACAAATCTGGGATGTTAGAATTTAATTTCAGGGTGTTTTAACCCTCACAAAAATGGACTAGTAATGTAGCACTACATACACTTTTCCTAAATATCTGCAACGCTATTTCACCTACTATAGATGACATCACTTTTACCATTCTTGTTATGTATGGGATTTTTTACAGTCATCTCTAACGGAATTGTACATATCTGTAACTCCATGAACGGCAAAAGTGATGTAGCAGATATCTGAAATAATACATGTGGATAGGAAGAATGTACTTGTGGATACAATATCTATGATGTTCTTTTTGATTTGCAGGCAGGACTGAATTTCGGATATCGGCAACATACAGGCCTATTTCCTGCCCCAGTTAGCTGGAAATGTTAAAATGGCTGAGAGTGTAGCTCAGATTAAAATGACACTACAGACAACACATCAGACAATATACTTATCACACAGTAGCACAAGACACGAATGGCATGTTGATTGACATGCGACAATAATTACGGTAGTTGTAATCTACGTTTGTTTAAGAAATGCGTCGACTCATAGTTAAACTTTAGTGCTCATTAACTGGTCTGGCAAGAACAGTATTTATGTATTTACAAATTCCTTGTGCTCAGTATGATGTTATCTTGTTATGCTGCCTGACTCACTTCCCCACTCATACAGAATGTCAGAAAAGTTGAACTTTATTTGGGGTTAATCAGAGGCACTTTAATGAATTACAGTCACTAACTGAGCAGAGCGTCTCAAGCACATCAAAAGTCACTACTACTTTTTGGGTTGTGTCCTTGTGATGCTGTCGGTTGTTATGCTGTTGCTGTGGTCCTGTATTTGTCGCTCTATTACGTCATTACTATTACTATTAGGCCATTACTTTGTCATGTAAAATTGAGCGTAGCCCTAGCTAGAGTTGCTCTCTGTGGTTACTTTGTATTTTTGTGTTCTATATCCAGTCCTGCTCTCTCCTTTAATTTGCATTTGTGTGCATTAAGACTCGACTTCCATGTCCTGTCTGCTTTTGGGTCCAAATTCCGCACCTGTCATGATATATACACTTTACACTTATCGTCACTGCGAGGTGAATTTTTTTGTCATTTTTTATGTTTTTATGTTTTGAGGATGAAACTGAATGCAGACATCCCAAAAACGTAAAAATGTAAACATTGGGAAAAAAATGGACATAAGTGTTTTTCACATAGCAGTGACAATATACTTTTTTTGTGTGATTTCGGAGATGTGACGATTCAACCTGACAGCAATAATATGTACTTTTAACAACATACGGTGT